>NC_067476.1:59417240-59717240 GCF_947179515.1 Apodemus sylvaticus | reverse complement strand
GATTATAATTATGTAAATAATATCACTGAGAACATACGGAGGACTTTGTGTGTATATAGGTAACGTTTTCCTTCATCTATTTATTAATAAGCATACATACACAAAATATGTTCATAAGTAGTGGTGCATAACTTACAAACCTTGTGATCCTAATATGTTTCTGCTAATCAACTGGTGATTTTCAGCTTTCTTTCCGGACATGAGTGTCAATATTTTACCTTCTAGATTTAAATTACTTTTGAATTTGTTCTTAATAAAGGAACAATTTTCTCTGTAGAAACTGAGAATACATTGTCCAGAATGTTCACTGCGAAGTAAGTTCGGGTAAGTCCCTTACAACACTCTTCTGAGTGTTCCCATAGTTGACGCTGTAGCCATTCCAGTGACTAGGACCTCAGACTCATTTCTGCCATCTCAGTATTTCTGTTGTTGACTCAAATCTTGAAGGTAAGAAATGTTGCTTTGTCTTACCATTGCTGACGTTTGACCCAGCAAACAGGTTGATCACTATAAAACTTGTGTTTCCCCCTTATTTATCCATCCATCCCATAACTCTTTATATCTCTCAAGTATCCACTGTACTCAAATGTCTCAGTGGTGAATTCTGTACTCCACACCCCCAGTGAATTTAGGTTTTCCTTTAATTGACCGTTGCTGACATCTAAAAGTTTATAAAATATATCAGGACACAATCCCCTTCCAGTTAAATACAAACATTCAGAAAGAGATCCAGTGCCCTCCAGGCAGGATGTAGCCACCAGTATTTGAAATGTCGTGGAAACAATGCCAGGGCCCCAGAGGAGAAATTGCTCTCTCCTGAGACCCTGTGAGGAATCTCTGTCAGACCAAGGCTTCATTCATTGCACAACTCTCTCAGGCAATGAAAATACTTAAAAAAAAAATTCTACATGCACAAGTCTATGAATCTTCTATGAACCCAAGTCTGCCCCTTGCAAGAGGGGATACTCAGAGGCCAATCCCTCTTTTATAAAGAATTAAATTTCATAATAGGTTTTTTTTTTCTGAGTAAAATTTGTTTTATGGTTCTCTCCCTCTTGCTTTTGTCCTCCTCCTCCTCCACTTCCTCCTCCTCCTCCTCCTTCTTTTCCTTCTCCTCTCCCTGTGTTTTTCTACTCCCAGAATCCTTTTTACTTTAGTGTCAGCTGCATAACTCCTTTATTCTTATGGGTGCTGGGGTAAAAGTGCAAAGAAAGAAACAGAACAAAACAGACAGAAAAACAACAGCAAAGATGAGTATAAAAGGTTTATGACAAAGTAAGGTAGTCTCAAATAGTCCGTCCACTTACATATAAATATAAAAAGTAGCAATTCTGGCTCCTAATTCATCACCATCGATAATCTATCATATCTACAGACAGAATGCCCAAACCCTTCATTTAGTTGTATCTTCGCTGAAGATGTATACCTGAAGTAATAACCCAAGTCTGGGTAAGTACTTGTGAAGAAGGAACCTACAGTTTTCTGAGTTGGAGTCCTGTGGAAGTAGAAACAGTACAACCATAAACTAGAGTTGCTTCGAGGGGAAAACATTGAGCAATATACACAACGGTGCTTAACAGCACTGAGAGCAAGATAGATCTAAATTAATATTAGTTCCCCTTTCTTTCCCCATGCGTCTGTGTGCAGCAACTTTGCTTTTGACTTTGAAACATGAAACTTGTCCCCTCTGCCATTAGCGCACATTTCTCAAGTTGCTGAAACCCTAAATAAAGATAGAAATGAGGGCTGAGAGACAGGCCTGCTTTACAGGAGAATTTGAGGGGAGGAAAATTAATAATTATATCTTAGACCTCTTATAGTTATGATTTTAACAAAAGGCATGTCGTTTTTTTTTCTTCCTGTTCTTTTATGGTATATATCGTCTTTTTTAAAAAGGAGGATGAAGAAAAGCCCCTGGGCTAAATGGCAGGATATAGGCTTAAAGTTTCCTTTCCTCATGTGCCGCTCACTCTAGAATAAAGTTGAGAAGTCGAAGACAGAAGTACAAACCTTAAAACCCCTTTCTGGCTGAGTCCTCTACTTTGAAGCAGATTTTACACATGGAGGAGTTACAGAACTGATAGAAGGTAGCTGGCCAGAAGGCATCCTATGAGACTTTGCCTGGAAGAGGCTTGCTCTTCATCTACAGCTGCAAGCAAAGGAGAGGAAAATACCACCCACCCACCCACCCCAAGCAAGCTGGCATGGGGTTAAAATTGAAAAGCTGGCACTTTAAACCCGAAGAGACTGACACCATGAAGTCTTCCAGGACTTGCCCAACAGTGGGCCCACAAGGGGGAGAAAGTTCATTAGTTCTTAGTTTGCGGACCCAACTCACCCAGCTGGAGCTGTTCGCAGGTCTGGTTTGGATTCTTTCCGATCCTGCATCTGTAAATCGCCCCAGGATTGACCACTGAGGCATTGGAGAGCCAGCTGGCAGTGGGCGCCCCCACGATGAGCCTGAAGCAAGAACCATGCAAGTTCGCTCAGACGTGAACCAGTCTTCCCCTCCACCCTGCCCCGTCGGCTTGTGACAGCTGTGCAGTGAGTGGGTAGCAAGGGAAGTGGCGCCCACCTCCTCTGTCCATCACTGGCGACTCAGGACCAAGAGCCAGGTACCAGGAGCTCCCTGAGGATTGCCATCCCAAGATAAGTTAGTTACAAGGCTCTCTCCCCAGTGAGGCAGCTGGCTGAAGCCAGGTTTTTCTCTGGCCTCCAGGGAGGGCGGAAAGTTTGATTCAGACAAGGAATCCCAGAGGCAGAGGCGGAGGCTCTGTGACTTGCCTCTTGGGGAGGGCGCACTCACCAGCGCTTCGTCCCGTGGCTGTGCAGCACCACCGAGTAGCCAAACAGCGTGCCGGAGGGGCCCCAGTACAGCAGTGCACTCTCCGGGTCCAGGTTGTAGGAGTGCCCGATTGGCACCCCGAAGTACAACAACAGCATCACCGCTTCTTGGAGGGCGACCCCTCGGGCCCTCGGTCTGCACCTCGCTTCCGCAGCCATGCACTCTTGGTGGGGAACATTCAACACAAAACGGCCGCTGACCAGAGTTGCCCAGGATGCGATGGTTGGCCAAAGCGAAGAGCGCCCCAAGAGATGAAGTGCAGCAGTGTGTCCGGTGCTGGCAGGCGACAGGGGCGGAGAGAGGGACGCCCGAAGAGGAGGGGAATTGGTGGCCACAAGCGGAGCGATCGTGGTGGTCAGGGATGCTTCAGGCTCTGGCCCACACCCCGTTTCTGTGGCTCGGGGGCCAGGGGCTGGGTGCTCCTAGGATCTGGGTGGGGTCCTGGGTGTGGTGCAGTGGCTCACACAGACAGGCCTCCCTCTCCCCAAACGGATCCCCATCCCCGCCCCACAGCAGCTGTAGGGGGCGCTAGGGGACCTAGGTTGCACGGACTCACACCCTAGCCAGGTTCGGGCAGACATTACACTGTTGGCTCTGGCTTCTGGGGCCCAGCAAAAATAACCCTCAGGGGAACATAAAGCAGGTCAGGGGATTCCCTTTTGAAAGTTGGCTAGGGCTTGATGCCTAGCCTTGGGGCACTTCACCGAGGGACTGGCCTCCTTGGCCAGTCCCAGTGGCCAATAGTGGTTCCCCAAATTTGGGAACTAAGAGTCTCAAGAATCTTCCAGGACTTCCTTTACCAGTTAAAGTGCTGTGTAGCATACTGAAATTACACAGTTCACAAGGAACTCAAACCACTGCTCCCGCCCCTCATCCCCCATCTAGGGAGCATTTGGTGACAAAAGTATATGGCTAGTCTTCAAAACTCCCAGGCCTGCAGCCTGTTATGCCGGCTTCCTTCCTCTCCACACTTCCTCTTAATAGAGTCTGTATGCATGAGCAAGCCAGGCACTAACCTAATCCGAAACCCAGGCTAGCTAAGGAAATTCTGTGCCTCGCCTCACTTAGCAGACTCCGCCCCCTTGCTCACTTCTTCATAACTAGTCCCCATGTACACAGGCTCTCAGTTACCCCAGGACACACCTGCCACCAGAAGTGTAGACACAGCATAAGACAAGGTCATATTGGGCTTCTAAAAAGCCACCCGACAACAGAGTCGCAGCACACCTGAAACAGGTGATGGGACTCTGCTGAACACACTCTGCGTGTGCGGCTTTTCACGCTGGCGCAAGCCGCAAGTGCTGGTGAGAGCTAGCGGGTGAGATTCGGGCCCTCTTACCGTTGCTACACGGAAAGACAAATTAAAAGAAAAAGGAGTCTGTCTGCCAGTTACACCAACGGACTCGCACACCCTCAGCTGTCCCTGTTCACTGAGTCAGATCATCTCATGCAGCTGGAAGCACCGGGTCCTCTGAACACTACCACAAATCAGCAAGATGCATGGAGGAGCACTCAGCAACCTTTTTGGCCAAATGGTAGAAAAAAAAATCACTATTCCATAAAGTTTAATTGTTTGGGGACGCTTGAAGAGAGTTGGAAGGCAAGGATCATTGAGTTGGGCTATACATACTGTGAGAAGAGACACAGGGGAGGGGCCATCAGCCTGGTAGAGTGACAAAAAAAAAAAAAAAAAAAAAAAAACCCTAGTAGGCACCTCCCGAGCCCCACAGGCAGGCAAGGAATGGTTAAACTCTGGTCTGGGCTGATAGCTGTAGAGTGGCTAAAGGGCAGGTCCTCACCTCTATCATTCAGATTACAAATTTGCTCCTTTTCCAGAAGTATTATTCGACATGCTATGTCAACCCTCCTTCTTTCCCTTAGGAGTTGAGCATAGCTCTGTTGCTAAAAATCCCCTCCCAGTGGTGAGATCTAAACAATGTCTACCCCTTCTGCTAACATCTCAAAGGCAAACCGAGGCATGGTTCTGAAATTCCTTTCCTCTGGGGAACTGTCTTAGTTAGGGTTCCTATTGCTGTGACAAAGCACCATGATCAAAAGCAACCTGGGGGAGGGAAGGATTTATTTGCCTTAGATATCCTGAATCATAGTTCATAAGGGGAAGCCAAACAGGAACTCAAACTGGGCAGGAACTTGGAGGCAGGAGATGATGCAGAGCCACTCTCTTGCTTCTGGTGGCTTACTTGGCTTGCTTTCTTGTGGTGCCTAAGAACACCAGTCCAGGGTGGAGGTGGTGCCACCCACAGTGGGCTGGACTCTCCCACACTCTATCACTAATTGAAAAAAAAAAATAATGTCCTACAAGCTTGCTTCCCTACAGCCCAATCTTATGGAGGCAATTTGTTAACTGACATTTCTTCCTCTCAGGTCAAATTGACGTACCCAGTACAGGAATCCATATGTTTGCTGTGTTTCTTACACAGCACAAGTGAGGGTTACTAATATGTCGATTCTCCTTCCCAAAAGGCTACACCTGGAAAATCATCAGAAATGAGGGTTTTTTTTTTTTTTTTTTTTTTGTAGAGGCATAGATGGAGCCCTGCCCACAGTCTTATTTTGTTTACATAATCCAGCCCTGCCTTCAAAGGATAGCAGCTAAAGCAGGCTTTCATACACCAGGTAGAGGGAGCTGTTGGATGTTCAGGGGAGGGTCTATGACCCTCTCACCTCTCCATGTGGTGTTTAAACTGTCAATGGGTCCATCAGGGATAATCATTTTGCAAGAGGGGTAAGCTGAAGTCCACAAGATGGCAGTTGCTAGGCTCAGAGGATAGTCACATACAAGCCCTATGCCTTAAGCAATAAAAGGTCCTTGACACAGCTTTATAAAGTCCAAATTTGATGTTCTCTTTCCTTGGTGGCACTCTCCTTTGCTGACTCTCTTTCTTCCTTGAGATGTAGTCCCAGACCATCCCAAGCCTGTCCCTTGTCCTTGGAGCCCTTTACTTAAGCCATCTTTGCTCTTTCTAATCCTTGAAGTTCCCCAAGGTCTTTCTATCCTCCTCCATGTCTTGCCCCTCTACCTGGGCACACAGCCATTCTCTGACTTCACATAACTTTCCCTTCCCTTCCTCCTCCCTTATTCTCTCCTCGCCTTCCCTCTTTCTTCCCTGCTATAGAGATTCTTTTTCTCCCATCCAATGTAAAGCCTCCCTGTTCTGTTCATTTTTTTTTTATCGGAATCTCATGTTTTATTTTCCTTGTGCCTTTGCTAGAATGAGAAGAAACTGAAGCTGTCCCTGCTGCTCTGGTGACGTAGCTGCTGCTGACATGTAGTAGGCACCCAATGGCTATCTTCCGGTGTCCCTTACATGAGCATCACTAATTCCTAGAGGAAGGGACTCAAAGTGTATAAAAGAGAATGCTTGATAAAAGAAAGAGAACACATGTTTTGAGGAAGAGTGTAATGTGGTCAAATGGGACTGTCATCCAAGATGGGCTAAGCAGAGGTAGTGACCACATAATGCAGATCTAAAAAATCAATTCTGAGTCCTACATGTGAGGCAGGGAACATGAAAGAGTAGATGGAGTTCATTAGGGATGTGTGTGTGTGTGTGTGTGTGTGTGTGTGTGCATGCGCATGATGCTACAGTGATGTAATGTAACGTAGATGGGTAAAACAAGACTGGTACTTTTAGTCCAGTTGGCTGAGATAATGGCACAATGGAAAACAAAAACAACTGCAGAGAGAGGAGGTGGAGTGGAGCAGACTAGACAGGGAAGTCTTCTTGGGTGATGCTGGCTGTGCTTTACATTGAAGTAGAAGGTACTGCTGGAACATTCAGCAGGACATAGCTAGCAAGTGGTGGCATAAACTGTCTTCTATTATATGTTCTCAATTACTATGTAAAATAATAATAGATGCATAAGGGAAATTTTTATCATCTCTCTGCCTTCCTTTAATCTAGCCTTTGAATGTGTCTCCTTCCCCACAGTGAACTGTGCGTCCAAGTGTTGGTTCAAGGAGCACTCTTGTGGATTCACACCATGGGCCTTTGTTCCCCGTGGGGGTAAAGCTCCCAACCAGAAGCAAAAAGAGCTATTCTTTCATCTTAACAGCAACGTTAGGCGCTGTTTCCGCACGCATTTCCTGTTTATTTATTCATTCAGTACTTCAGCAAATGTTTAGAGCATTAGCTGTGTGTTACTGAAAGATAGCAATATGGAATGATAAAGGGCAGAGGGTGCTTACTTCCTTTATTGTGAATTTCAATAGAGCAGTCCAAGAATAAATACTAAATATTTCTCATTTTCAATTTTTCACTTTTTGGTCCATTGATATATATTTAAGGAAATAGTTTTTCCGACATTACATCGTCAACATACTCTACCTCTGATACTTCTACTTGTTCCTCCCATAAATCAACTCAAACTCCCATTAAGTTCTTGACTGAAGCTCAATGCCTTCCATGGCAGGTTTCACTCAAACTAACTTTTTGCACACATCAAACATAGCCAATATTTCCCCCCTTTATTGTATTGCTTCATTTTAGTTGAAATCAGGCAATGACGCCAAACAAGGAACTGCTGGATGCCAGGCAAGAAGGTGCAGACAAGACATTTAACAGAAGGTGATATTTCTTCTGGCTAAATATGCTCAGAGCAACTTTGCTACAATAGATGGGTAGTTTTAAATTTTTCATATTTTATCACTTTTTCAAAATGTAAACTCCATAAACTGCTTGATACTTGATAACTTCTTAAACCATGTCTGTTTCATGCTTGGGTTCACATGCAGAAACAATTGCTTCTCTTGTTACAGCGTATAAAGGACCTCGTGTGAGGCTATTCCTGTCTCAGAGCACATGCTTATTATGTGACAATGTTTTATCTCATAAGTAATCTGACCTGGAAGATTGGATTTATGCACTGGAATGATTTAACAACTGCTTCATGTAAGATGCCGACAGTTCACAAGACACAGCTCAAAGCATCCCCCTCTCCTGCTATCAGAGGGCAGAGACCATGAAAATGTATTTTGTGCAACACTGTCTTTATCTCAGGACTCTGTACATATGACCTTGGCTGAAAACAGAGTTTATGGGAGTTTTAGAAAAGGGAGTGGAGAAAAAGTATAGAGTTGTTTTCAGATAAAATGACGTCATACAACAAGAATATATTTACATATATCCTAAAGACTTGGAAGACATACTCACATAAAAATCAAGGATATAGTTTAACACAGGAATACCTAGAAAAACAGGATATATGAGTCTGAAACCAGAAAACAATTTCAAAGGGTTCAACTCAGAAGATACATGTTCAGCACCAAGTAAGATATAGTAGTGTTGTCAGGAAGCATTTAGTTTAACCCTAAATCAACTTCCTTTCCTCTTTCACTTTCTTCTGTTTTGCCAGACCAAACTGGAGACACACAGAGATGAGTTCTTACAGGCAAGATGAAAGAGATAAGAACACACATGGGACCAGAGTATCAGAGACCAAAGAGAGCCAGAATGTAAACTAGAACAGAGGCATCAGCTTTCTAGGGATAGTAGTGGGAAACAATGCTACTTTCCCAAGATGCTTCAAATCCAGAAGAAACTTTGGGAAAATCATATTTTAGACTAGTAAAATATACAAAAACTTACTAATGAAATTTTCTGTTTATGATTTACTTGAAAATCTACAGCTTTCCTGGCTAAACAGGGATCTGGGAGACCCGAGGCCTTCAGTATAGAACTGCACACATAGTTTTTAATGTTTTCTTGTACAAATACAAAAGTAAAGTATCTATTTCCACCCTTCATCTATGTATATATCTCTTGTTGTCTCTGGCTGCCTGTCTGGAAGTCCAGTAGCAGGAGCACAGCTGAAAGACAGGAACCTCCCTGGAACTCATTTAGCTGTCAGCCAAGATGAATCAAGGAGCTCAACGTTTAGGGAGACAAACCTGGTTGACCTCTGGCAGCCATACACACGCACAGACACATGTGCATGAATACATACACACGTTCTCCCCCTGTTCAAACACACAGACAGACAGACATAAATGAGATAACACTAGGACATAGAGAGAACGGAAGCAGGGGAGCCAGGTCAAGAGGGTGAGAAGCATTAATGGCCATGCGGCAACATGTTGGCGTCTGCCTGCAGCTTAGAGAGTATCGCTGATTCTCCAGGAAGCAGAGGTCACAAATTGATGCCAGAAGTCTGCAGAGCATCTGGTTCTTAGTAGCAGAACTGGAAGTTGCATGCTTATAGTTCTCTGTGAATTTAGTCAGTCTTAGTTAATGCCTTTGTATAATTTATATTTTCTTAAAATTGTTTTGACACAATAGATTTTATCCCATTCTTTTCTTTTCCTCAACTCCTCCTCCATCCTCCCTACCTCCTTATCTACCCAATGTGTTCTCTTCTCTTCTTCCTCTTTCTCTGACTTTCTCTGTGTATCTCTCTCCCTCTCAAAAATGAAAACATACCAAAAATTGAAAAGTAAAACAAAACAATAATGAAAAAAAAAAACAAAGAGTACGCAAACAACACAACACAGCAATTGAAAAATCCTATTATGAAGTATTGAGATAGTGTTTTTCATTATATGTAGAGTTTTGACCTAGAATCATCAAAACTAAAAGTTGCCTTTAGGACTCTGCCATCCAGAATTTGTGTGGATAGCAAGAAATTTTGTCTATAAAGGAATACCCTCAATGGCACACACAGCTACACTAACTTCAACTGCTATAAAATAAAACATTAAACACAATTTTCTACTTTATTTACATGACACAATGGCTTACAAGATGTTAACTGACTGCTGGTATATTCCTTCTCCTCACAGGACTACTCTAAAGGACTGGAATGACCTATCCAAAGAAATGGCCATTAAAGTAGTGCCAAGTTTCAGGTCTTGAAACAGAAGTAAGGCCAAACAGGAATAAGAACCTCTTGTAATTCGTGAAACCAATATCAATCCATTCAACATGGAGCAGAAGTACAAGGGAAGAGACAAATCTGACACTCAGGAGTGAGGGAAAAGGCACTGGGACAGGAGGTCAGCAGAGTGGCCCTGGGCAGTGACTGTGAATGGGCAGAAGGGTCTGTGGTCCCTTCCACAGCTGCATGTGGAGTCTTAAAGAGGCAGATGTTTGAAGAGGTAGACCATTAAAACTGACCAAAAGAGACTCCAGGGCTGGTTGGTCTTTCAATTTTCTACTCATTCTTTACTGTCCTTTTCTTGTGTGCTTAGATGGAAACTATCCATGTGTCAGGACCTGGAGCTACCAGAGAAAGACTTTGCTCTAAATAATTGTGAAATAGCCCCTGATCTATTTATTGTCTTCTTATGTTGATAAAAAAATCTACTTTAACTTCTAGCTTAGCTGACTTCAGAATTTTTCTCTCATAAATTAAGGAATCTATGGAAATTCTAGCTCTTTAGTCTTTATCTTTAGCAGATATTGATGGCCACTCTTCCTAGCTCAGGGTTTGTCATAAATGTCATAAATGAGGCAGAAGGGGGAAAAATCAGATAGAATGCCCTTCTAGATCCAAATAAGTCATATTTCCATAGTTAAAGATTTTATTAAAATAATTTCTAGGCTCACTGATCTATCCAGATTCAAGTATAAACATCAAAACAAAAACATATTTCAATATTTTTTCAGAAGGACTTCCATTTTGCTCACTCTTCAAACACAGTAACGTGTATTGATGACAATAATTGTGAAAAGGTTCTAGCAAAACTGACTAAAATCCCCACAAATTAATAATGTAATGGCTGTACTTTAAGGCTTCCAAGCTTTCAAGAATTCTTTAGGGCCAGATGATATGGCCAAGTTACAGAGCCATGGACCTTGCAGGAGACAAAGCAAGTCATAATAGGAATTGTGGGAGTCTGATATCATCGTCTTATACTGTGGGAGTCTGATATCATCATCTTATACAATCGTCACTTCCACAAGACTCAAAATATGTTTAAATGGGTGAAGTGGAAGTATCTATAAATCTCTTGAATTCCAGTTTAACTTCCAGCTAAGTATCAATAGTCCCAGGAGTGGGTGAAACACACTTTTATCAAGCCTAATGAAATTTAATTGGCTCTATTGAAGTGAATCCTTATCTTGGGGTCCATGCTGTTATGAATGACAATTTCCATCACTTTGAGTCCCACCAGCTATTTATAATCTAAAAGCCTGAAGAGGTAAGATTAAGTTTTTCTATCTCATGGCAGACTCTTTCCAGACTATCCACAGTACCACGTTTCTCTTAACAAGAGAACTGTACTTAGTAGAAAATTCTTCCAGATTTCAAAACGTCCTTTGATAATAATCTTTCACAGACACAATTTCTAAATGGGTTTTAACTCCAAGTAGGGGAATTCCTTATTTTTCACAAAAGAAGTCAGCAAAGGGAGATGAGGGGGGCTTTAGTAGGCTGAGGATGCTGCTTGAAGTTGAGATGGTACTCGGACTTGTAAACAACAACATCAAAAGGTCTTCTCTGCGGGGATTACCCACCAGAGAATCATTTGTTGCAGGATAAGCCTGGTTCCTTCATGTCACTCTGTATTTGTAACTTTGATGTCCTTAACAGATCCAGTCCAGCTCCTTGTCTCTTGGAGCCATCTTGACCACTTGTTTAAGCTGAGATCCCGAGGCCTGTGATCTTCCTTGTGAAATCTCCCCCCATCACAATACAATGACTCTGACATCACCCCATGAGCCTAGCAATGAGTGACCATTTAGTCAACGAGAGGAATTTCAGTATCAAAATGGCTTTGACCTGATCAATGTATTTCAGGCCTTGACAAGAAAGCTGCAGACCAGCTCTGTGGTCCGAATTTATTCCATTCTTAACTGTCTACCTTTCTCTCAGTGAATTCTTAGTGACATATTCCTTAATCAGGAACTCTGTTTGTTGGAATCAAGATGCTTATAGTATGTATAACTATAGTATGAGAAACTGACACAAAACTAAACAAAACAGTGGCTGTTCCTTTAAAATGAAAGTTGTACCTAAGAATAAAGTGGGAAGAAAACCATCTTCCAAAGGAAGAAACCTACCTAGAATCTTCATGTCAATGTTAATCATTAGGAATAGTTGCTCTTGTATGCCCTGAGCAATGGAGACTAGTCTCAGACTTACCATGTACTACAATATACACCACTGTTGCTAGGGATGAATTCCGCTTATCCCATAGACACGGTAGAATAGAGGACCAGGAAACATGAGGACCCACAGATCATCTAGAATGTAAAGGACCCACATTTGGATACTTTACACCATATGGTGGTATGAAGAGCCAAAAAAGGAGGCAGGATATAGATAATGAAAATAAGGTATAAAGTATACCAAGCTAAGAAGAATGGATTTTTACTGCAGTCTGAAAAAATGATATCTTATGAAGCAAAGTGATATGATTATACAAACTCACATGATGGAAATTAGAGTCTAGTTAAATGACTGATGTACAAACGCAGGAAAAAAAGATAACTAGAGTTCAAGGTAATTGGATCTTAAAGAGTGAAAGAGAAAGGGAGGGGTAAGGGCCGGAGAGCAATGTGATGCTGCAACTCATCCTTGTGATAAGCTGCAGGAGTGGACCAAACTGGGAAGATACTTTGGGACATTATGTTAAATATAAATTTTCTGGCATTATGCTAAATGTAAATTTTCTGAGAGCCATGTAAGTTAAGTATCACATGTATATGCACATGTATACACACACACACACACACACACACACACACGCACACACACATAAGTATAGGATTCAGGAGAGATATCTGTGCTAATGATAATGTTTTGATAGCATTGCTAATCTGTAGGGGATGGTGAAGAACATCTTTCAGAAAACAAGAGGAGAACTATAAAAAAGTGAAAAGAGTTTTAGATCAGACAAAGGGAAAACAACCCATAAGTAGGTATAAAAAGGATCATCAGATTCAACCAGAGAAATGTCTGTGCAAACTGAGAGTAGAGAGTAGAAAGAAGTATGTATAGCATAACTGACAGGCAAGGTACCTGGGGTTAGTTGTGTGAGGTTCTTGGATGGCATATGATTTGTAAAACTGTGTGTAAGGAAGATAAACTAGGGTTGCAGGTGATACCAGGTGCTCTGTCCACAGAGAAGCCTGAGTGAACATCCCGCACAGTTACACCTTCACTTCTAAAGTAAGACTTAAAATCAGTCCAGAGAAAGGAAATCCCCTGACTCCTTCTCTGTAGCAGAAAAGGCCAGACATTGCCTCTTCGATTAATACCATAAACCTTTTCAAACACCAGTTCCATTGGCTCAGTCTTAATGTAATTCTCCTTAGACAAAGCTGATAGTGATTAGCATTACTGCCCCAAATCCCTGCTACCTTACCTCACTTCAAATTTAGGCACAGTAGGGAATTCTTTAGAAAAGGTGATAGGCACATCAATCTTAGTGCTTCAAAAGTTCAATAGACACATGTTCCACTATGTTCATAACAACCTTATTTATAATAACCAGAAGCTAGAAACAACTAGATGTGCCTCAACAGAGGAATAGATACAGAAATATGTAGTACATTTACACAATGGAATACTACCCAGGCATTAAAAACAATGACTTCATGAAATTCACAAGCGAATTAATGAACTTGAAAATATCATCCTGAGTAAGGTAACTCAGTCACAAAAGAATACACATGGTATTCACTCACTGATAAGTGGATATTATCCCAAAAGTTAGGAATATCCAAGATACCATCCACAGACCATATGAAGCCCAAGAAGAAGGAAAACCATAGTGTGGATGCTTCAGTGCTTCTTAGAAGGAGGAATAAAATACTCACAGAAGAAAATATAGAGACAAAGTGTAGAGACTGAAGGAAAGGCCATCCAGAGACTGCCCCACCTGGGGATCCATCCCATATATAGAACCCGGAAGCTATTGTGGATGCTGAGAAATCATTCCTGTCAGGAGCCTGATATGGCTGTCTCCTGAGAGGTTCAGCCAGAGCCTGACAAATAGAGGGAGATGCTCACAGCCAACCATTGGGCTAAGTGCTCAGAGTCCCAGATTGAGGAGAAGGGACTGAAGGAACTGAGGGGATTTGCAGCCCCATTGGGGGGGAACAACAGTGTCAACTGGCCAGATCCCCTGGAGCTCTCAGGCACTGGACCACCAACCAAGGAGTGCAAACAGAGGGACCCATGGCTCTGGCCAAATATGTGGCAGAGTATGGCCTTGTTGGACATTAGTGGGAGGAGAGGCCCTTGGGTCTGAGAGTGTTAGATGTCCCAGTGTAGGGGAATGCCAGGGCAGGAAGGCAGGAGTGGGTGGGTGGGTGAGGGAGCACCCTCATAGAGGCAGGGGAAGGGGGGATGGGATAGGGAGGGGTTCTGAAGGGGAGACCTGGAAAGGGGAAAACGTTTGAAATGTAAATAAAATATCTAAGAAAGAAAGAAAGAAAAGAAAGAAGGAAGGAAGGAAGGAAGGAAGGAAGGAAGGAAGGAAGGAAGGAAGGAAGGAAAGATCAATAGAGAATGATGTTACAAGGAGAAGGAGCAGAAAGGGGCTGAGAAACAACAGTCTCTGAGTCATGAGAAGGAAAATGCTTAGGCTCAGTAAAGAAAGATTCAGGCAGCGATGGTGACTCTTGGACAGGACACAACTGATCCTTGTATCTGACAGTCATCCTGGTACAATCCTCATGGCACAGGGCTGCTCTGAGCAATCAGCATAGAATTACAGACAGTGGGGTAGAAGTCAGACTCTGAGACAACTGGAAGATCTTGGATTTTAACTGAGTTTCTGTCACAAGAGCAATGTGGTGAGATATTGCAGGGCAGAGTGAGTTTTACATATATTTGAGGAGGTTGTTTTTTTGTTTTTTGTTTTCTTTTTTCTTTTCTTTTTTTATTTTATTTATTTATTTATTTATTTATTTATTTATTTATTTATTTATTTTTGGTTTTTCGAGACAGGGTTTCTCTGTGAAGCCCTGGCTGTCCTGGAACTCACTCTGTAGACCAGGCTGGCCTTGAACTCAGAGATCCGCCTGCCTCTGCCTCCCAAGTGCTGGGATTAAAGGTGTGCACCATCACTGCCCAGCTTGAGGAGTTCTTAAAAACTCAATTGAGACCCTTGGGATCAAAAATGTCTAACAGAGTGGTGATCTTGCTCTTGAGAACTCCCCGGCTGAAAACTAGGGGCAGGAGTGATAAGGAAACCCTGGAGATTGTCTCCTGAGACAGCATTTCTCAAGATGAGAGATAAGCATTTATCAGAAGATAAAATGCAAATCCTCACTTGGGAAGTCAGGGATTGGTCCTGGGATTCTTTCTGATTCTGTTGTGATGTAATAGGTACCCACTGTGGGTATTAGTAAGAGAAGAACATTTTCGAAACAATACTCCTGGTTGCATTTCATTGCAAATTCGTCCAGTAAAGTATAAAGCCTGTTGTCAGAAATGCTGGGGGTTGGGGGGAAGGAAAGATAAAAGAATAGGAACTGAGCAGCTTAGCATAAATTGTTCCTTTCTGCCAACATCTCATAGCTGAGAAATTGAATTAGATTATGTAACAAAATCTATTTTGACATTTAGTTATAAGCCATATTAATCATTTTTATGATGAAATAAAAATTCACAGCTTTGTACCTTTTAAAACCAGAGTCAATGAATTGTGTTAAAATCTGGTTCTGGACAATGTCACAATACAATGTCTAGTGTAGTTTCTCATTTTTAAAGTCAAACACTTTTTTATCATTTCCTTTTTCCCCTTAACTCCTTTCATTTCTTCCCCTCTCCCTCTCTCTGTCCGTCGTGCGTTTCCCCCTTTCATGAAGGAGAAAGTGTTTAAGAGTTCCCATAGAAACTCAAGATTATAATGAGTTTAATTAATAATAAAAGGGAGGCTCTAGGAAGAGATTTTTTTTTTTGCTGTATCTTCACTGGATCTTGAATTTTAAAAACTCTGCTAATCCTTGATGATAAATAGGACTCCTGAGTATTCAGATCTTAACATCAAACATTTACTTTAGTAGATTTTCCCAAGTAGTTGATCTTTTTTTTTTCCTTTTTCATCTCAGGCTTCGTCACCTCCATCTTTAGATGTTTGCAGCCTGCTTTGGGCTTTCTAAGCATGTTGCAGATGAGCCATGATTTTGAAGACTGTTATTTGATGCTCTAAAATTCATTGCTTTGGATGCAGGCTACATCCCCTAGGTGAAGAGGCAATAGCGGAATGATTCTGCTGATTCTGGAGGCTGATTCCTAAGGAAAACATTTTTACCCTTGGACTTCATGTCACTGCAGTGACACTCAGACCTTGCTAAAAACACCTGGGTCAACATCCAGACTTAGAGGATACACTGACCGTCCTCTGCTTCATTGATTTAGAGGATAAAGTGACCAGCTTCTATTTTGGTGACTTAATGGCGTCTCCCTTTTGTCGGCCTCATACAGTTGTTGCTCCAGGAAGGCATATGTCAAAGACCTAATGACAAAGAAAGAGGAGTGGACTCTATTTCCTATTTGGATCCTGTATCAGCCTCCCTACCACCAAGCTTTCCTGGAAAAGGTCTGTTCTATCACTCCTAGAGGCATGATTGACTCCAAAGAGCTCACATTCTTGTGAATTAACCTTTTGACACAATATAATATTGCTCTGTGTCTCTTGGGTACTTGTTCTGTATTCAGGGCTCTCTCCCCATCCTTTGCTTTGCCACACCTCTGCGTTCTTTCTCTGACAAAGATCAAAACCTGGAAACACTGTAGAGGTTTGGGCCTCCCTGGTAACTTCCTGCTCCCTTCAGCCATCTTTTGTCTGCTATAACCCATCATGGTATTCTGAAAACTAGTTCTCTGAAGCAGATTACCACTTCCCAAAGGGGAGTTCTGTTGCCACACAAGTCGGGAAATGTAGGGACTTTACTTCCCTATCTAAGTAAACAAAGGCCACTAACATTTGAAAAGTAAGTTACCACAGAAATGCTCTCAGAAATGCCTGTCCACCGGAACACGCCCAGGAGATGTTTCTGTTTCACTTGTTTTGGACAAGGGCAGAGCTAGATAAAATTCCTTCCTTTTTATCAGCTATAAAGCAAGAGAGAGGCTTTGCAGACTTATCCCAGCTGCCTTTCTGAGAAGTCCTTTTGGACAAGCAGGACATGCTGAGCAGTGTTGGATAGCAAGCAGGGGTGGGGTAATAATGGGAATGGTATATATATTGTCAAAGCATCACGTGTAAGGACTGAAATGGGGGAGGGTAGCTTCCAGGAAGGTCACTAACAAAGTAAGCAGGAGGCTTTCACAAAGGAATCGCTTTCACTGCCCTCGGACTGGTCCATGTGACCACCTTTTCTCATTTCAGGAAAGCCTTTGGACTGATGCCTCCACTCCTTTATCAGCCCTCCACAGAGCTGCTGGGTTATGCGTTTATAAGGGCAAATCAAGTCATATTACTTTTCTGCTCAAACCCATTCAATGCCTTCCCCTTTTATTTAACCAAATCCTTGGTCACAGGTAACAGGTTCTGTTCATTTCCACAGCTTTGTCTCATGCTCTGTTTCTTTCTAGCCCTGGTTTTTCTGCATTTCTACACACACACATACACACACACACACACACACACACACACACACACACCTGACAATCTTGGAACTTTGTTTTCTACCAAGCATCTCCTTCCTACCTTTCATGCTCTATGCCCAGTGCTATGGGACCTCAGTGTCAGCCTCCCCTGAATAGGCAAGGACTCCGGCTCTAGTGTTCGAATGGGATTTCCTGTCACTTAGTTTTGTCTTTATTCTGTTACTTCTACTTAAGTGGCAAAGCGTGCACTGCCCTTGTCATCGAGTGCTCAGCACTTAAAATATATTTTTACATAGACAATATTTAGACAAGAGACATAGACTTGATAATATTTATGGAACAAATGAATGGGAGGTATAAAGTTATTGATTAAAAGAGAAGGCTATGTTTGTAACAAACATTTGAGTAGTAGAAAAATATATGAAGATGTCTACCAGGGAACTGTGAGTAGCAAAGACTCATTGGGTGGGGTTCTCTTTTCTCTTCTAAAACTGAGAATGAGGCTGAGCCTATTGTTCACAAAGCAAACCAAAGAGAAGTTGCAAACCTTCTTTTCAAAGTTCTGTGCCTTCAATCCTAATAAAAGATGTCTTTCTACATTGGTATAAGGAATGTCCTACAAAGCCTCAGCCATGGGAGGCTGAATCTAAAATTATATCACATATAGAGATGGGCAGAAGCTGAATTATAAGTGGCAGTGCCTTTCAACTATTGGATTTTGAATTCTATTATTACATTCCTCAAAAAATATTCCTTAGAAAACATCTTCTAAGACATTAAAATTCAAGTCTAGATTATTCATTAATTTGCCAGACGATTTGTCTGGGTTCTGCATTGTTTTATACACAGTGAACCCAAACTAATTTTCCTTATGCGCATTTGAGTACAGATGATATTGCCAGATCTTAACACTTAGTTTGATTTCTTTTCTGCTTTTAAAGCTTACTTATCTGTCACACTTTGTCTTTTGTTCTATATATTAAATTACGGGAGCATGATTTCCAGTACAAGCTAGATTAAAAACTTGAAACTAATTAAAGACACCTACTTTTAAGTTAAAGCCTTACTTTCAAGCCGCTAAAACATTGAATTCAAATTAATACATGAGCTTGTTTTTCAAAAGTTTTGTAGTTGTATCAAGAGCCTGATGATAGATGTTCAAGTAAGATCTATACCGTGAAGAATGCTTTATAGAGCTGGGGAAGTAGCTCATCTGGTAAAGCACTTGCTTTGCAAACACAAGAGCCCAAGTTCAATCCCTAGAACCAAAGTAAAAAGCCAGGAGTATTGAAGAAGCAGAGGTGAAGAGTTCCCTGGCTCGCAGGTCAGCCAACTCAATTGCTGAATTTCCAGCGAAATTCCCTGTTGAGAGAGAGGGAGAGGAATGACATCTGAGATTATCCTCTGGCTTCCTGGGGTGGGGGCTCCCTCTTCTTTACCTCCTCCTTGGGAAGCTACATGGGTATTTGCTCTGCTCTGGTTTCTTCCCATGCCCCTGACTTTCTTGACCTTCCCCTCTGGAGTATTGCCACATTTACCTTTGCCATCTGCATCTGGTTCTTTAAAATGGCTCTTATTAACTCAGGTTTTCATATGCTTCTGACATTTCTTACCTTAACAACCGTTATTTTTCCAGAAGGATTGGGTCATGACCTAAACCCATGGTCTGGGAGGAGTTCAAAGATTCCCCAGGGCCTGTCTAAAATATTATACAATGCTAGCTTTTTCTTTTTTGCATGCAAACAATTTTCTTTCCTGCAGATTCTCAGGCTGAATCTGAGTGCAGAATCCCTTTTCAAAACGCAAAAGGAACAGAAAGGAATCTGGGCTCTTCAAACGTCTCTTTGCAAACCTGGTTACTAAAAGTATGAACTTATTTGAAATTTCAACTGAAAAACACACTTACTTTGTTATTCCTAACAGTCCTGGACTAAATAAATAATTAGCAATTGCTACCTGCTCTTTGCAATTGAATCTGTATTAACTAAGTAGACTGTGTGACTTAGCAAAGGTCTCATGCATTGGAGTACAACCTTAGGCTGTCTAGCTTAGCTGGTCTGTACAAGAACACTGCCCTGGCACTGTTCGAAGACTCATGGCTCATCTTCTCCCAGTCTCCTCATTCTCTGAAGCACACATCCTGGTGCTCTTGCAGAACTAAAAACTGTAAGTGGGATATGAAATATCTTACTAGTTCATGGTCTGCTTATAAACAAACAGGGCATATAGAACAAAGAAACAGAACACACTAGTGCTTTTGCTATAATTCCAGTAGTGTGGCTTTATGAAATTTTTGTTACAGTTCTATGTAAAGTTGAGTGACTCTGTGGTGTGTGCGTGTGTGTGTGTGTGTGTGTGTGTGTGTGTGTGTGTTGGTTTGTAATATAAAATGCATTTCTATTCAATATAAGATTTTAAGAGTTGTGTTAGTCTCTCAGTCCTCTGTGGAAGCACGGATGCTTCTCTGAGTGTCTCTCCCCTTTGTGGGAGCACGGTAGCTTCTCTGAATGGATGCCACCTATTACTCCAGTGTCACGAGTCCCTAATGCAGCCTTCAGAGAACTCTAATGCTTAGAATAGTGAGACATACATTTTTATACTGCCAGAGCCAGAAACATTCTTATGCAAAGTTATTGATTTTCTCCTGATCCTATAAAGATGAAGCCCACAAGATACAATGTTTCTAGAGCCTGCATAGAAATAATGTCATGGAAAAAGAAGAGACAGTCCCATAACATGATTTGCCTGTGGTCACTAACTGCCTTGTTGCAGTTGGGTTAAATAAATGGCTCTCAGATTCTTAATCAAAGGCAGATCTAGGCTGCTATTTCTCAAAGTACCTACGGATCCTTTCCAGGAAAGCATCAAAGTGCAAATTTACCCTTTCGAGGCAGGCTCTTTACTCTGCTAGAAGAACAAGCTTAGCTTGGCCAAAATCTAGTTGTACATTCTGCCAAAGAATAACTTGGAGGGGAAAAGAGGTTAGAAACTAAATGCTAATTTTAAATGTTAAAATAAGTTTATCTGATAGTGTAAAAATAATTTACATAATACATTTGGATTTTTGATATTCCAGTATAGTAATTCTGATATTTGTATGAGTAATTTACCAGTAAAATATAACTTACCAGTAAGCCAGTAATTTACATTTTTTATTATTTGACTAATAAAGACAATGGCTTACATAAACATTTAGATTTTTGATATTCAAGTACAGTATGGCATAGTATTGTTAACAGTCAAGAGGCAACATTTATTTAATTGTTTCATAAATTTTGTTACATAAATTTTGATATATAAATCAACATATAGAGATATAGATACATAAATGTATGTTAAAATCTATAAAACATTCATCAACACACTCAAAAACATAAATCTAGGGAAAAGAGAAACTCCTGACTGATTGCTGCAGTTCAAAACCCTGACACAGTAGTTCATCTTATGAATGATCATATCCACACACTGAACTAAGGACATGCACCATTGCCCATGATGTAATACAGAGGAAAGCTGAATACACACATGGTTGAACAATGAGCAGAGGAAGGTATTTGTATTTCTCTGGGGAAAAAATGTTTAACTTTTCAAATCTCACATATTCTTCTTTTCAGAATTCAGTCCTCTGGCTTCAGGTTTCCTTCCGCTCCCAGAGCTGATCCTGTGCGACAGCACTCGATATCCAAATACTGCAGGGAGAGAGCTGGTCTTCCAGGAATGCTGACAAGCCTGTAGGCACAGGTAAGACTACTGCTTCTGCTCAAATTCAAACCTGAACCATCAGGATCAGACACCAAGGAACAGCCTGGGAACAGGATTCATCTGCACCCTAGACCTGCCCCTGTGTCACAGGGCTCCATACCCAAATTCCTCCCGGAGAGAACTGGTCTCCCAGTAGTACTGACACAGAAGCTTGCAGGAGGAACAAGCCAGTGTCAGAGACAGCAAGACCAGTTAGCACCAAAGATATCCAGATGGCAAAAGGCAAGGGCAAGAATATAAGCAACAGAAACCCAGGCCTCTTGGCATCATCAGAAACCCAGGCCTCTTGGCATCATCAGAAACCATCCCACCACAGCAAGCCCTGGATACCCCAACACACCAGAAAAGGACACTCTGATTTAAAATCACATCTCATGATGATGATAGAGGACATTAAGAAGGACATAAATAATTCCCTTAAAGAAATAAAGGAGAACACTGGTAACAACCAGAAACCCTTAAAGAGGAGACACAAAAATCCCTTAAAGAATTACAGGAAAATACAACCAAACAGGTTAAGGAATTGAACAGAACCTTCCAAGATATAAAAATGGAAATAGAAACAATAAAGAAATCACAAACTGAGACAACCCTGGAGGTAGAAAATCTAGGAAAGAGATCAGCAGTCATAGATGCAGCATCACCAACAGAGTATAAGAGATAGAAGAGAGAATCTCAGGTGCAGAAGATACCATAGAAAACATTGACACAACAATCAAAGAAAATGAAAAATACAAAAAGCTCCTAACCCAAAACATCCAGGAAATCTAGGGCACAATGAGAAGACCAAATCTAAGGATAATAGGTATAGAAGAGAGTGAAGATTCCCAACTTAATGGACCAGTAAATATCTTCAACAAAATTATAGAAGAAAACTTCCATAACCTAAAGAAAGAGATGCCCATAAATATACAAGAGGCCTACAGAACTCCAAATAGACTGGACCAGAAAAGAAATTCCTTCTGTCACATAACAGTCAAAACACCAAATGCACAAAACAAAGAAAAATATTAAAAGCAGTAGGGAAAAAGGTCAAGTAACATATAAAGGCAGACCTATCAGAATTACACCAAGACTTCTCACCAGAAACTATGAAAGCTAGAAGATCCTGGACAGATATTATACATATCCTAAAAGAACACAAATGCCAGCCCAGGCTACTATACCCACCAAAACTCTCAATTACCATAGATGGAGAAACTAAGATATTCCATGACAAAACAAAATTTACACAATACCGTTCCACAATTCCAGTCCTACGAAGGATAATAGATGGAAAACGCCAACACAAGGAGGGAAACTACACCCTAGAAAAAGCAAGAAAGTAATCTTCTTTCAACAAACCAAAAGAAGATAGCCACACAATCATAAAAATAGCATTGAAAATATAGGACACAACAATCACTATTCCTTAATATATCTTAATATCAATGGACTCAATTTCCCAATAAAAAGACATAGACTAACCGACTGGATGTGTAAACAGGACCCAACATTTTGCTGCATATAAGAAACGCACTTCAGTGTCAAAGACAAACACTACATCAGAGTAAAGGTTGGAAAACAATTTTCCAAGCAAATGGTCCCAAGAAAGACACTGGAGTAGCCATTCTAGTATCAACTAAAATCAACTTGCAACCAAAAGTTATCAAAAAACGATAAGCAAGGACACTTCATACTCATCAAAGGAAAAATCTACCAAGAAGAAATCTCAATTCTGAATATCTTGTTGTTTTTATATTATCTCTTTTGTATTCAGATCCCCCGGTTATTTCTGAGTCATACATATTTAATATAATATAATAATAATAATGAATTTAACAGTTTAATATGACCTAAATGGCTGAAAATGATTTTTATTAATGACTATTAACATTAGAAAATAATCAGAATACATTACTTACAAGTGACATATTTTTCCTGTACAGAAAACTCATTTAAATAGTCATTTGCAGGAAAATCTTCCATAATAGTCTCCCAAGTAACCAAAGTCATTAGTTCCTAGATGTGAAAAAACAAATACTTGAAAAGCTTGTAATTTATATTTCAGATTACTTGACTACCAAAGAGAGTGGCATACATAAACAATTTATCAAAGAAGCATTCTCACTGCATATCAAACTATGAGAAAACATTGTCAAAAATTGTGTCTGCCACTGGTCTTAGCAAGATCCTGTAAGATAAAAAGTGAAACTCCCTGCTGAACTAGCAATTAAAAATCAATTATGGTACGGAATGAAACATGAGCACCTTTACTGCCACCTCTAGTACTTTCCATCCAGCTATTTCTTTGAAGGGTTTTAAAACTAGGGCTTCACAAGAAATCACCGAGAAACACTAATACTGCATCCTGTTTACTTAAAAAAAAGCAGAGGCAGCTAGACTATGTATTAGTGGAGCTCTGCTTGTATTATTTAGAGTAGTGTTTATGCCATGTGTACAATTGAGCATCCAAGGGATTGATGTATTTGACATAAGTTCTTAGTAATGTTTCCCTGTAGATATCCTGGAAGGGATAATGCCTTGAAAGGTCTTCAAAAGTCTCAGCTCAGCCTGTAGATAGCAGAAAGGTTGCTCATGTATCCTCTGGAGGGCCATTGCCTCTGGAATTTCTTTTATCTGACAATACCCTGGCTTATCCAGATTCTCTTTGCAAGATACTGTAGCATCTACCCATGACATCTTTGTCTCCCCTTGCTATTACCTCAGTGAGGTAAATGCCATCTCTGATTACCCCCCAGTAAATCCTACATCTGCAGCTCCGCAGCTGCTATTTCCTACCAGGATGGGCAAGTTTGCTTTTTAATTATCTCCATACTTCAAAATTCACTCATTTCACATGTCATATAACACTTTAATAAGTTTACAGTTATGTAGTGATGTCTGCAGTCTGATTCTTTCTAACATTCCATCAAAAAGACTCCTTAGTTTAAATTTTAAAACATTAAATAAATAAAAATTCTCATTTAAGAATACAATGCAACATATAATTATAAAATGACTAATATAAAGTGTATTTAATTTGTAGGTTTTGTAGTTAGAGTTTAATATGCAGACAGCTTGGTTCTTACTGAGTTGACAACCTATTGGGATGGAGTGTAGTGCTCAGTTTATTTTTAAACCGTGGAGATGGTTAGAGTTTTGACTGCATTAATTTTGTATTGTATCAGAATGTCTGAAACTAAACAAGATTTCTCCTACAAGAAGAAAATTCATATCTGTATAGAAAAATCATCCAAGCAGGCCTTTGATAATGCTGAGAAATTAGGCTATTTTCTTTTCTGACCACTGAGGACTATTTAGATATATACTCAAGATTGAAAGACTAAAACAAGCTGCTGAACAGAGACCAGTGTCCGCATGGCAGCCTAACAATCAGCTCCAGACCTGGAAATGCAGCCAATTAGGACAAGCAACATCCTCAATCCAGGTCATAGCTTCACAGAGACAGAGAAATCTCTTGTTTTCTCTCTTTGCTTTCTTTCTTTCTTTCTCTTTTTCCTTTCTGCTTGGCCTACAGCTCACTGTGTAGACCATGCTGGCCTCAGCCTTTGCAATGATTCTCCTGCCTCAGCCTCCTACATGCTAGGATGGCAACCATATGTGCCACCACACCTGGATCATACAAGGCATTTGCAAATGAAAATTTTTATTTCTGTCTTAGCTTTCCAGGATTTTCCTAGCAATGGACTCAAAACTTGTGTGTAAAAGAACTGAAATATATTCTTCCACAGTTTCTGAAGTCACAGTGTGATCCTGGTCCTGTTCCTTCTGAAAGCTTACTTCCTAGTTTCTGGAAGCTGCCCCTGGAACTCCATGTTCAGTAGCAGAGTGTATCCATTTCCTGCCTCTAGCGTTAGACAGTATCCCCAGGTTGCTGTGTGAATTTTTCTAACCTGACTAAGTATGCCTTTTATCAGATGAACCAACACTCAATGCAGAGAATAGGAAGTCCACATACCTTGTAGGGAAGTGGCACTCACCCACAATGCACCTCCTTAGGAATCATTCATTTTGTCCATGCTCCCTGTCAAACAGTGTATGGACCTTCCTATGTCTCAGAGTCCCTCAAGTTCTCTGTTCAGTAAACTGGGTTTTATGATCTTAGGTTTTGAGATGGCTGTGTGATACAGCAGCAAATCATTTGCCTGTCATTCTCACAGCTTCCTATGGGTTTTACCTCTAACACTGCAAAAGAAAAAATAAGAGCAGTAAGGAAAACGAATTTTCAACATAGAAATAATTGTGTAGAATATATTTAATATGTACTCTCCTTTGTGTTCTGGTTTTAATACATGTGCAAGTGTTCTGACATCTGTCTTTTGACTTATCTCTTCCTCCTTCAGTAACATAACAGCTTCATTCTGCCTTTGAAGATGATACATAGTTTCTATGGAAACAAGCGCCACAGACCTGGTTGAATGAAGGTGTGCAGGTCCGTGTATTCAGCTTTGTTATCCCACTTGCCATAGTTTTCCCGCACTGGCTTTCCTCCTCTGAGCATTAGTGAACAAGATTTGCACAGCAGCCTATTAGTGATGCTATGATTTCGGCAAGTGCCTAAAGAGTATCTCTCTATTTTGTTGTAACAGGATGTTCAGTGGGCACTTCCTGTTTGGGTTTCAGCTACACCTGCACACTGTGTAACTGTTTGGGTGCTAATTGACTCCAGCTGGATGAGTACAAAAGCAAATCTTTGGCACCCTTAGTTATCTACAGGTCTCTCTTTTATTAAGAAGTCCAGGAACCTCAAGAGAGGAACGTATTATCACTTGTAGATTCTCTAGGGAAAGACCACTGGTTCTCAATCTTCCTAATGATGTGACCCTTTAACACAGTTCCTCATGTTGTGGTGATCCCAAACCATAAAATTATTTCATTGCTACTTCATAACTGTAATTTTGCCACTGTTATGGATTGTACTGTAAATGACTGATACTCAAAATATCTGATATACAACCTCTGTGGGGGTCAGGACCCATAGGTTGAGAACTGAAATGCTCATCTTTCTCACCCCCATGTCTTAGGGTTTTACTGCTCTGAAGAGATACCACGACCAAGGCAACTTGACCAAGACACCATGATAAGGACAATAATTAATTGGAGCTAGTCACAATTTAAGAGGTTCAGTTCATTATTATCAAGAATGGCAATATCCAGGCATGCATGGTGCAGGAGGAACTGAGAGTTACTTCACTTGAAGGCTGCTCGGAGAAGACAGGCTTCTAGGTAGCTGGACAAGGGTCTTAAATCCCATGTCCACAGTGAGATACTTCTTCCAACAAGGCCACACCACCTAATATTGCCACTCCCTGGGATAAGCATATTCAAACAACTGCACCCAAGTAAAGTATTAAGGGTTTCAAGGCAGCCATGTGGTCTCTGTGTGACTCCAGATTTCTCTTGCATGGTGGGGTACTTCAGTCATAATGTGCTGAGGGCAGGTGGCTGACTGAAATGACTTGTGGTGACAGAGGAGGGTGCTACTCTGAAAGTAACTCTATGGCCTTTGGCAACAGGAAAGCACAGAAGACAGCCACAGGGAACCTGCCTGGTTTCTATACAAGAAGACTGCCAAGGGTAGGGTAGGGTGGGGTCAGAAATGTCTCTATAGAAAAGTCTCATATACTTGCTTAGATAAGCAGGGTCTAAAGAGCAAATGACATGAGTCAGCTAGACAACTGAGTGTCATGCAGAAGTCTGCTGGTGAAGAGAGTCTCTGAAGTGACTTCAGAAAGTGCTCACAAAGGAATGAGTCTCTTCCATTTGAAATGATTCTGACCTTCTGGAAGCAGGGAAGTGCTAGTCCCACAAGACAGCTCCAATTGGTGCGAAGGGAAAATAACCAGTTGTTTTCTTATTTGCAAATGCCTTTACTGTACCTTTTCACAGGTACTAGACATTCTTGTATCAGGTCCTAATTAAATTCGTGTCATGAAGGAAGAGTCTATAAAGGTCATTTCTGTTTCATGGGTGTCATGTACATGTACACAGACCAACAACACTTAAGTGAGAGGAACATGATGCAGTCTATTTAAAGCAACCTTTCAATTAATAAATACTGATTAAATGGTGCCACCCCTGAGCAGGTCGTACTGAGTTGTATAGAAATGCAGGCTGGGGAACCTATGAGGAGTAAACAGTATTCTCCCTACTCTAGTCCCTACCCCATTTCCTGCCTAGACTTTCCTTCTAGATGGACTGTGTAGTGGCTATTCCTGGTTGTCAACTTGACTATATCTGGAATGAACTACAATCTAGAATTGGAAGGCTCACCTATGATCCTAATCTGGAGGCTCAGAGATATAAGTTTCTGATTTGGATCTTGGCACGGAGATCTTGAAGCATAGTGGCTATGAATTCCAGACGATTAAGGAAAGGAGATCTCCGAGTTCAAGATCATTCTGGGATTAAAGGCATGGAGGCACATGCCTTTAATCTGGGCCACACCCTCTGCTGGAGACCTACAGCATTTAATCTGGGCTACACCCTCTGCTGGAGATCTTTATAAGGACATTGGAAGAAGGAAGATTTGCTCACTCTTTCTTGCCTGCTTGCCTCATGGGACTGAGCAACTGCTAGATCCTTGGACTTCCATCCACAGCTGCTGCTGACCATTGTTGGAGAGTTGGACTATAGACTGTAAGTCATTGACAAATTCCCTAACTATATAGAGACTGCCCGTATGTTCTGTGACTCTAGAGAACCCAAACTAAAACAGACTGTGATGTAGAACTGTTTGTAGAAACAAAATCTCTCTTCCCCCAAGTAGCTTTTGGTTGTGGTATTTTCTAGCAGTAATAGAAACCGTGACCAAGACATCAGATGTCTGAGAATAATATGAATTTCAAAATTCAGAGCTAAGCAGGCAAACATGTGGCCTTCTCTTTTGTGTGCTAAATCTCTGAAGTTCACTCTCCAAAAGACAAACACGAACCAGGAATTTGGACTTTCCTGGCTTGCTATAGAGTAAGCCATTTCATCAGAAATAAGTCATATGTACCTAATGTAGCATGTGCCTTTAACTGCCCAATACCAGAATCAATGGCTTCTAGGAACCAGTATTTAGGCAGCAGCTCACACAAAGAAACCAGGTCCTTGAAAGCTGCCCTGAGAATCAGAGCCAGGACACATACTTTGGGGTTACCAAGAATTATTGCTTCATGCAGAGCCATGATGACATCTGTTCTTCCATTCTGTCCTTTAGAAGAGCAATGGTACCAAGATGTTGTGGCCTCATCGTGGCCTTTTGTTTTCTTTATAATTTTCTTTTTTTATTATATATTTTTATTTTCTATATTCTTTGTTTACATTCCAAATGATTTCTGCTTTCCCAGTTCCCCCATCCCCATATGTCCCATAAACCTTCTTCTCTCCACCCATTCTCCAATCACCTCCCTCCTTTTTCTCTGTCCTGGAACTCCCCTCCAATGCTAGATGAAGCCTTTCCAGGATCAGGACCCTCTCTTTATTTTTTCATGGGAGTAATTTGTTATGCTAATTGTGCCTTGGGTATTCAGAGCTTCTGGGCTAATTAATATCCATTTATCAGAGATTGCATTCCATGTGTAATCTTTTGTGACTGGGTTACCTCACTTAGGATGATATTTTCCAGATGCAACCATTTGCCTAAAAATTTGTGAATTCATTGTTTTTAATTGCTGAGTAGTATTCCATTGTGTAAATATACCACATTTTCTGTATCCATTCCAGCTTCTGGTTATTATAAATAAGGCTGCTATGAACATAATGGAGCATGTGTCTTTATTGCATGCCCGGGAATCCTTTGGGTATATGCCCAGGAGAGTTATAGCAGGGTCCTCCAGAAGTGTCATGTTCAGTTTTCTGAGGAACCACCAGACTGATTTCCAAAGTGGTTGTACCATCTTACAACCCCACCAACAGTGGAGGAGTGTTCCTCTTTCTACACATCCGCGCCAACACCTACTGTCTCCTGAGTTTTTAACCTTAGCCATTCTGACTGGGGTAAGGTGAAATCTCAGAGTTGTTTTGATTTGCATTTCCCTAATGACTAATGAGGTTGAGCATTTCTTTTCTTTTTTTTTTTTTTTTTAGAATCACAGATCTGATCTCTTTATTTAATTTGAAAGATCTCTCATTCATTTTCATCAATCTAGAATTCATTTGGTATTTTCAATACATGATTGACTTTCTGCACATAGCTAACATGTGAGCATGGGTCACAGTTATCACAAACATGTGAGAAGATAATTACAATAGTTAATCAGAAGTGCAAAGTGGTCACAACAGAATACCAACCCCAAATCTAAACCTAGAGCCTAGAGATGATTTACTTTTTTTTTTTCTGGGTTTGGTTTCTTTTTTTTTATTATTATTGATATATGTTTATTTACATTTCAAATGATTTCCCCTTTTCTGGGTCCCCACTCCCCGCAAGTCCCATAAGCCCTCTTCCATCCCCCTGTTCTTCCATCTACCCCTTCCCATTTCCCTGTTCTGGAATTCCCCTATACTCTTGCACTGAGTCTTTCCAGATCGAGGTTGAGCATTTCTTAAGGTGCTTCTCGGCCATCTGAATTTCTTCAGGTGAAAATTCTTTGTTTAAATCTGTACCCCATTTTTAATAGGGTTATTTGGTTCCCTGGGGTCTAACTTCTTGAGTTCTTTGTATATATTGGATATTATCCCTCTATCAGATGTAGGGTTGGTGAAGATTTTTTCCCAATTTCTTGGTTGCCATTTTGACCTTTTGACAGTGTCCTTTGCCTTACAGAAACTTTGTAATTTTATGAGGTCCCATTTGTCAATCCTTGATCTTAGAGCATAAGCTATTGGTGTTCTGTTCAGAAACTTTTCCCCTGTGCCCATGTCATCAAGGGTTTTCCCCAGTTGCTTTTCTATTAGGTTCAGTGTGTCTGGTTTTACGTGGAGGGCTTTGATCCATTTGGAGTTCAGTTTAGCACAAGGAGATAAGAATGGATCAATTTGCATTCTTCTGCATGCTGACCTCCAATTGAACCAGCACCATTTGTCAAAAAGGCTATCTTTTTCCACTGGATGTTTTCTGCTCCTTTGTTGAAGATCAAGTGGCCATAGGTGTGTGGATTCATTTCTGGGTCTTCATTTCTACTCCATTGGTCCACTTGCCTGTCACTGTGCCAATACCATGCAGTTTTTAACACTATTGCTCTGCAGTATTGCTTGAGGTCTGGGATACTGAATCCCCCTGAAATTCTTTTACTGTTGAGAATAATCTTAGCTATCCTGGGTTTTTTGTTATTCCAGATGAATTTGAGAATTGCTTTTTCTAACTGTGAAGAACTGAGTTGGGATTTTGATGGGTATTGCGTTGAATCTGTAGATTGCTTCTGGCAAGAGGGCCAGTTAAACTACATTAATCCTGCCAATCCATTAGCATTGAAGATTTTTCCATTTTCTGAGGTCTTCTTCGATTTCCTTCTTCAGAGACCTGAAGTTCTTGTCGTATAGATCTTTCACTTGTTTGGTTAGAGTCACACCAAGATACTTTATATTGTCTGTGGCTATTGTGAAGGGTGTCGTTTCCCCTGTATATATTTTGCTGTATATTGCTTTAAGTATGTTTAGGTATGGGCCTTGAATTCCTGTTCTTTCCAATACTTTTAGCATGAAAGGATGCTGAATTTTGTCAAATGCTTTTCAGCATCTAATGAAATGATTATATGGTTTTTTTCTTTGAGTTTGTTTATGTAGTGGATTGCATTGACGGATTTCCTTATATTGAACCATCCCTGCATCCCTGGGATGAAGCCTACTTGATCATGGTGGATGATCATTTTAATGTGTTCTTGGATTCAGTTGGCAAAAATTTTATTAAGTATTTTTGCATTGATATTCATAAGGGAAATTGGCCTGAAGTTCTCTTCCTTTGTTGGATCTTTGTGTGGTTTTAGTATCAGTGTAATTGTGGCTTCATAGAACAAGTTGGGTAGTGTTCCTTCTGTTTCTATTTTGTGGAATAGTTTGAAGAGTATTGGTGTTAGGTCTTCTTTGAAGGTCTGATAGAATTCTGCACTGAAGCCATCTGGTCCTGTGCTTTTTTTGGTTGGGAGACTTTCTATGACCCCTTTTATTTCTTTAGGAGTTATGGGACTGTTTAGATGATCGATTTGATCCTGATTTAATTTTGGTGTTTGATATCTGTCTAGGAAACTGTTCATTTTCTCCAGATTCTCCAGTTGTGTTGAGTATAGGCTTTTGTAGTAGGATCTGATGATTTTTTGAATTTCCTCAGTTTCTGTTGTTAAATCTCCCTTTTCATTTCTAATTTTGTTAGTCTGGATAAGGTCTCTGTGCCCTTTGGTCACTCTGGCTAACGGTTTATCTATCTTGTTGATTTTCTCAAAGAACCAGGTCCCGGTTTCGTTGATTCTTTGTGGTTTTCTTTGTTTCTGCTTGATTGATTTCAGCCCTGAGTTTGATGATTTCCTGCCTTCTACTCCTCCTGGGTGAAATAGCTTCTTTTTGTTCCAGGGCTTTCAGATGTGTCTTTAAGCTGCTAGTGTATGCTCTCTCCATTTTTTTTTTTTTTGAGGCACTCAGGGCTATGAGTTTTCTTCTTAGTACTGCTTTCATTGTGTCCCATAGATTTGGGTATGTTGTGTCTTCATTTTCATTAAATTCTAAAAAGTCTTTGATTTTTTTCTTTATTTCTTCCTTGATCAAGGTATCATTGAGTAGAATATTGTTCAGTTTCCACATGTATGTGGGCTTTCTGTTGTTTTTGTTGCTATTGAAAACCACTTTTACTCCATAGTGATCTGATAAGAGGCATGGGATTATTTTGATCTTTTTGTATTTGTTGAGGTCTGTCTTGTGACCAGTTATATGATCGATTTTGGAGAAGGTACCATGAGGTGCTGAGAAAAAGGTATATTCTTTTGCTTTAGGATAAAATGTTCTATATATGTCTGTTAAATCTAATTGGTCCAAAGCTCCAATTAGTTTCACTGTGTCCCTGTTCAGTTTCTGTTTTCCTGATCGGTCCAATGAGGAAAGTGCAGTATTGAAGTCACCCACAATTACTGTGTTAGGTGCAATGTGTGCTTTAAGCTTTAGTAAAGTTTCTTTTATGAATGAGGTTGCCTTTGAATTTGGAGCATAGATGTTCAGGATTGAGAGTTCTTCATGGTGTGTTTTTCCTTTGACCAGCAAGAAGGGTCCCTCATAGTCTCTTTTGATGACTTTGGTTGAAAGTCAATTTTATCTGATATTAGAATGGCTACTCAGGCTTGTTTCCTGAGACCATTTGCTTGTAAAACTGTCTTCCAGCCTTTTACTCTAAGGTAGTGTTTGTCTTTGACACTGAGGTGTGTTTCCTGTATGTAGCAAAATGTAGGGTCCTGCTTATGTATCCAGTCTGTTAGCCTATGTCTTTTTATTGGGGAATTGAGTCCATTGATGTTGAGAGATATTAAGGAATAGTGATTATTACTTCCTGTCATTTTTGATGTTATTTTTTCAATTTGATTGCTTATCTTTTGTGTTTGATGAAAGAAGGTTACTATGTTGCTTTTTCCAGTGTGAGGTTTCCCTCCTTGTATTGGTGTTTTCCTCCTATTATCTTTTGTAGGGCTGGGTTTGTGGGAAGATATTGGGTAATCTTGGTTTTGTCATGGAATATCTTAGTTTCTCCAGCTATGGTGATTGAGAGTTTTGCTGGGTATAGTAGTTTTGGCTGGCATTTGTGTTCTCTTAGAGTCTGTATGAGATCTGCCCAGGATCTTCTAGCTTTCATAGTCTCTGGTGAGAAGTCTGGTGTGATTCTGATAGGCCTTCCTTTATATGTTACTTGGCCTTTTTCTCTTACTGCCTTTAATATTCTTTCTTCGTTTAGTACATTTGGGGTTTTGATTATTATGTGACAAGAGGTATTTCTGTTCTGGTCCAGTCTGTTTGGAGTTCTGTAGGCTTTTTGTATATTCATGGGCATCTCTCTCTTTAGGTTAGGGAAGTTTTCTTCCATAATTTTATTGAAGATATTTGTTGGCACTTTAAGTTGTAAATCTTCACTCTCATCTATGCCTATAATCCTTAGGTTTGGTCTTCTCATTGTGTCCTGGATTTCCTGTATGTTTTGGGTTATAAGCTTTTTGCATTTTGCATTTTCTTTAACTGTTGAGTCCATGGTTTCTATGGTATCTTCAACATCTGAGATTCTTTCTTCTATCTCTTGTATTCTGTTGTTGATATTTGCATCTATTTCCCCTGATTTCTTCCCAAGGTTTTCTATCTCCAAAGTTGTCTTCCTTTGAGATTTCGTAGTTGTTTCTACTTCTGATTTTAGATCCTGGATGGTTTTGCTTAGCTCCTTCACGTGCTTGTTTGTGTTTTCCTGCAATTTTTAAAGAGATTTTTGTGTTTCCTCTTTCATGATATCAGCCTGTTGACCAAAGTTCTCCTGTATTTAGTGATTTTTGTGTTTCCTCCTTATTGGCTTCTGTATTTTCCTGAATTTCTTTCAGTGATTTTTGTGTTTCCCTTGTAAGGGCTTCTAACTTTTGATCCATTTTCTCCTGAATTTCTTTAAGAGACTTATTTATGTCCTTCATGTGATCCTGTAATAGCATCATGACCAGTGATTTTAAATCCAAATCTTGTTTTTTCTGGTGTGTTGGGGTATCTAGGACATGCTGTTAATGGAGAATTGGATTCAGATGCTTCCATATTGCATTGATTTCTCTTAGAAACGTTTCTATGTTTGCCTTTTGCCATCTAGTTCTCACTGGTGTTAGTTGGTCTTGTTGTCAATGCTGGACTCACCAGAGCATGCTGCTTCTTCCCAGCCGGCTTCCAGGTGCACAGCTGGCCTCTTGTACTTCCTGGAGATGGGGTTCTGTGTCCCAGGCTGTCCCGATCCTGAAGCAGAGATTGGAAGGCTCCAGCCAGGGGCCTCAGGACTGGATCCTCAGCTCTGCAGGGCTGGACCTATAATTTTCCTTTAAATAAATTCCTCTTTCTGACTTCCCTATTCTAGTAAACAGTAGTGTTTCCCTTAATTACTAAGGACCTCAATCACAGTTTTCTCATTTCCCCTTCTTATATGCCTTTAAAATCTACACTCTACTCCTGTGCATTTCCCAAGCAGCTCCCATTCCCGACCTATCTCTGCAGTCTTACAAAATTCCCCTCTGCCCAGTTTTATTATTTTTCCAAACTGAAGTTCTTCTCTCTTTCAGTTTGACACACACACACACACACACACCAAACATCTCTCTCTAAAGCAACTTCTGCCCACCACTCTGTTGTTTATGAACATTCTGTGACTCACCACTACCCCCAAAATAAACATAAAACTCCGGGTGGCATTACGATGTGATCTGTGTAAGATTCAATGTCTCTGAGCCCTGCCCATTATGTACTTTACTCCGATACTGTAAAGTGCCTTCCTATTCTCAAAGGTGATTTCACTTACTCATTTGAAAATGCTTGCAGCATCAATAGATGTCAGGGACACAGCAATGAAAATGAAAAATACCATCCTTGAGCACACCATACTTAGAGCCCAGAAAGGCTTATAAACAAACACATTTCAATGAAAATCACAATAAAAATCACGGCTTTGAGTTTTAAAGGAGATGCATCTAAGGAAATGACATTCACAGGGACATGAAGGCAACACGAGGAATGGGCCAGCCAGGTGTCGGGTAGAGGGTAAAGAGAATGGATGAACCCATGGGTAATAATGAGCCTAATTTACGTAATTTAAATAAATTTTGCTTTGCAGGAATGGAGCATGTTGGTACCTAAGAAATGATAGGAAAGAACCTATGAATTAAGAGGAGGAATTTGGATTTTGGAGGGGTGTGGGGAGGGGCTAACCCAAACTAAAGTGATATGGAAAATCCATATGGAAACTTACCATTTTTATGTCTGCTTTAAAAAACAAATTTAACAAAGAAGTTTGACCATGAGCATCCTTCTTGGCTGAAAACTGCTCCTCCCAGAAGCCTCAGGTTATCACATGGAAATCCTAGTGCCATGTGTGTGATATCTTCCTAAAAGTTGTTGGTTAGGGAGGCCTCAAGGCTCCTGAACAATGCAGGGTAGTGATTGCCAAGTCCTTGTGTGTCCAGGGGATCAGATGGTTAGATCGTAGGTATTGTTGGATGCATGACGTTAAGAAATAAAGCTAAATTGGAGCCAGAAGTTTCTTTGCTACCTGCACAAGCCCTACATGAGAGAAAGCCAAACTCCATTTCACTCTAGATGGAGAAAGATCTCGTGAAAACACACCTTTTACTTTGGGACTGTGGACAGTAAGTGGTGGATTGCCATTTTCTTTAGTGGTAGAGTCATGTATAGCCTGCCAGTGTTCCAGTAAATAATCCCCTAGTCACACTTATGGGGCAACTTTAATTAAACTCAGCTTTTAAAAAGGGGATAAGGGAGGTATTGGTGGGTGGAAGAAGAGTTTTAGCAGGAGATACAGGGGAATGAGAAAATGTAATGGGGAGTCGGGGAGGAGACAATGCCCTAACCTCAGTCTATACATGATCATTTGAGTTGCTAATGAGAATCCTTTCTCCTGTGTGGCAGAAGCACCACCAGATTATAGATAGTTTCACAATATAAATGGGAGATGAAGACAATTAAAACGTAAACTATACTTCCCTTTTTAAAATTGTATTCTTTTTTCCTAAAGATTTATTTACTTTATGTATGAGTATTCTAACTGCATGTATACCTGCATGCCAGAAAGGGCATCAGATTACACTATAGATGGTTATGAGCCACCATGTGGTTGCTGGGAATTGAACTCAGGACCTTTGGAAGAACAGTCTGTGCTTTTAAATGCTGAGCCATCTCTCCAGCCCTCAAGTAAACTATACTTTGCATAACGCTCCTTATTAAAAGATCAAGAGACTAGAGAGTCTCCACATCCAGACTAACATCCAGAATTGTTTTTAAAATGTTTCTATTGGAAAGACTGAATTATTATATTATCAGTAACATTAATAGTAGAGAAAAAGAGACAGTATATAGCAGTAAAAGAAGCTATCAATTGGGATGTGATCCCCTATGTAGCAAAGAAAAAAACAGGACCCCAGGGGAGAGGGTTATTTTAGACAAAAGGGACACTTTCTTATTTTCTTTTTATTAGATATTTTCTTTATATTTCAAATGTTATCTCCTTTCTGGTTTCCCCTCTGAAAACACCCTATCCCATACTTCCTCCCCCTGCTCACCAACCCACCCACTCCTGCTTCCCTGTCCTGGTATTCCAGCATTCTCAGGACCAAGGGCCTCTCCTGTTTTTAAAGTCTAACAAGGCCATCCTCTGCTACATATGCAGCTGGAGCCGTGGGTCCCTCCATGTGTACTCTTTGGTTGGTAGTTTAGTCCCTGGGAGCTCTGAAGGTACTGGTTGGCTCATATTGTTGTTCCTCCTATGGGGCTGTAAGGTCCTTCAGCTACTTGGGTCTTTACTCTAGTTCCTCATTGGGGGACCTTGTGCTCAGTCCAATGGTTGGCTGAAAGCATCCACCTCTGTATTTGTCATGCACCAGCAGAGCCTCTCAGGAGACAACTATATCAGGCTCCTGTCAGCAAGTGCTTGTTGACATCCACAATAGTGTCTTGGGATTGGTGATTGTATATGGGATTGATTCCCAGATGGGGCAATCTCTGGATGGTCTTTCCTTACGTCTCTGTTGCACACATTGACTCTGTATCTCCTCCCATGGGTATTTTGTTCCCCCTATCTAAATGGATACCTTGGTCTTTCTTCCTTCTTGAGCTTCATGTGGTCTATGAATTGTATCTTGAGTATTCCAAGCTTCTGGACTAATATCCATTTATCAGTGAGTGCATTATGTGTGTGTTCTTTTGTGATTGGGTTACCTCACTCAAGATGATATTTTCTAGTTCTATCTATTTGCCTAAGAATTTCACGAAGTCATTGTTTTTAATAGCTGAGTAGTATTCCATTGTGTAAATGTACACATTTTCTGTATCTATTCCTCTGTTGAGGGACACCTGGGTTCTTTCCAGCTTCTGGCTATTATAAATGAGGCTGCTATAAACATAGTGGAGCATGTGTCCTTCAATTACAGGAAGAAAGTATGTATGTTTGCCATGGAGGGAATGTGTACTTAGTGGGAGAATTCGTCTGTTCCATTTTGGCGGCATCTTTTCTCTTTGGAAGTTGAAAGCAAGTTCATCTGATAAAAGTGAGAATCAAGAATGTGGTCAAAACAACACTTTACACCAGTCAGAATAGCTAAGATGAAAAACTCAGGGAAAGAGGAACACTTCTCCATTGTTGGTGGGATTGCAAGCTGGTAAAACCACTCTGGAAATCAGTTTGGTGATTCCTCAGAAAATTAGACATAGTACTACCTGTGGACCCAGCTATACCACTCCTGGACATATACCCAGAAGGTGCTCCTACATGTAATAAGGACATATGCTCTACTATGTTCATAGCTGCCTTATTTATAATAGTCAGAAGCTGGAAAGAACCCAGATGTCCATCAACAGAGGAATGGATACAGAAACTGTATATATACACAATAGATTAGTATTCAGCTATTAAAAACAATGAATTCATGAAATTCTTAGGTAAATGGATGGAACTAGAAAGTGTCATCCTGAGCAAGGTAACCCAGTCACAAAAGAACGCACATGGTATGCACTCACTAATAAGTGGATGCTAGTCCAAAAGCTCAAAATAAACAAGTTACAATTCACAGAGGACAGGAAGCTCAAGAAGAAGGAGGACTAATGTGGGGGTACTATAATTCCTCTGAGAAAGGGAACATAATCACAGGAGCAATAAGGGAGGCAATGTGTGGAGCAGAGTCTTGGGGTCGCCAACGGAGGATCTGGAGGGTGGTCCGGAGGAGCTGAAGGGGTTTATAGCCCCATGGGTAGAACTATGACTTCATACACCCAGACACCCCAAGACTCCCAGGGACCGAACCAACAACCAAGGGGTACACATGGTTCCAGACAAAAATGTGGCAGAGGAATGCCTTGTTGGGCATCAGTGGGAAGAGTGGTCTTTGGTCAGGTAAAGGCTCAATAGAGGCCCCAACAAAGGGAAATGATGGGGGAGGAGGGAGGGAGCGGGGAGTGTGTTGGGTAGAGGGGCATATACATGGAGGCAGGGGTGGGAGGAGGGGTGGGGAATCTTTGGGAAGGAGGACTTTTGGGAGGGGGGAAATTGGGAAAGGTTTTACCATTGGCAATGTAAATGAAGATACTCAATTAAAAAAAAGAATGTGGTTGGAGATTTCTTAATAAAATATAAGCTGACTACTTTTATAAAAAAAGAGTTTTAGAACTCTGTGTCCATCTCCCACCATGCTTGATAATCGTGCAGCTAAGGCTGCCCACCAATGAGCAAATTTCAATGACATTTCTCTTGAGGCATTTTTGACAGTATGGGTATTATCATTTAAGAAGATACAGAATTATGCTGAGTTAAGGCTGTCTTCACCTTATCCCCTCACTCTGAATAACAGAAGAGGTGCAAAAATTATAAAATATTTTAAAAAGTTGGGTATGGAATGTGATTTGAATAAAGATGGTTATTGTGGGGGAAAAAGAGGGTAATTAAAGAGACTAAGTGTCCTCAAAAGGCTCAAAACAGATGTCAGGGGGCCAATGAAGTGGGAAGTTCCAGTTTAACACTGCAGTTTAGCTCTCCTGAATACTCACATGGCCCAAGGTGGTGTGAAACTGATGGACATGAGACCTGCTGCATGGGATGGTTGCTATGGTGATGTCATGGCAATGTCAGGTGATGTCTTCTGCTCAGACTCTAAATGCAGATGTTTTTTAGCACGCATTGCTTATAATTAATACCTCATAAGATACATAAACTGAGACATGTCTTTAATATATTGGCATAATCTTTAAACACAAAAAGGTATGCTTTGGTCTAAAAGTGATTCCCAGGGTATGACTCAGTTCTTCATTTAGACATATTGGCCATAAATGTCTTTCCAAAAGGGGATTTCTTAAAGTGGCCAGGCTGCCCAGGAAAGTTCCTCACTTGGCTTTCTAATTATACACCACAGAAGAAAGGCTTGGACTGAAGTTTTAGTTTCTCTCAGCTACACAAGATTCATTTCCCTATGTGCAACCCAGTATTTGACAATTGCTAAATATTTGCTTTACTTGGGAATTTATTTTGAGTACAACACAATTGCACCTACTGTCTTCGCAGGAATCTTTGAGGAGTCGGCATGCACTCATAATATTTAACTAGAACAATGAGTGATTTTAAAAATAGAAGATGCGTTAAAAAATATAAAATGCGCAAATTGCTCCCTTGGAAGCACGCAAGCTTTGACAGAGAGTGGAATGGAAGTGGTTGTTATGTAAAAAGCTTTGGCGTAATTTTAAAAACTTTCATTTTTATTACCTTTAAAAATATTTAGCTCTTTTGTAGAATATCCTCAGAATACATACTCAGAATCCAATATTGTTTCTCAAGCTTATGGGTTCTGATTCTTTCTCATGCAAATACAATAGCTTGTCACACAAATAATGATGATTAACATATTAGAAACATATAGGTACATGATAATAATATATGTACTGTGAGTATGTATATTTTCATGGGAATATTTGTGGGGAAACTATTATAGATATGTTAGTCTGAATGCATTTTCTTGCTCAGTCCATTTGTGACTAGCGAGTGATGAGTGTGATAGCATTCTTCTGGCAATGATATTTAGATGAATGAACATGAACTTGGTCTTATTAGCTCATAATATGAATGGATTGAAATGAGTATTCAATCATTCATAAAATGTTTATGGAGAACCCATTCTGTGCCAGTCACTGAACAGCAAAAACCAAAGGTCTATATAAGTTGGTCTTCTAATGATTAGTTACAGTTAGTGTGCTGTGTACCACCTGTGGAGGTGATTGATATCTCTACTGGAAATAATTTTATAAACCAATTTGTGCCATTCCTGAGAACATTTAAATCCTAATAATTTGGTTATAATTTATGCTAATTCATATGCATTAGTTCAATTTATATAAAAAATTTAATCCCCACATGTTGGCCTTTTATGAGTTGAGCTGGAGTATATATTGATATGTGTTTTACGGATTGCTATTGCATTTCTTAGCATGTCTTTTGATTTATGAGAGAAAATTAGTAATCACCAATATTAATGTAAGAACCCATGTACTTGTTTATAAGGAATTATAAATAATAGAAGTGTCAGGAAAAAATACATTGATATTCCAACTGTCAAGTTCTATGTATTTTTCAGGTTTCCCTTTAAATAACACTGGAACTTAAGCAGTCAAATTACTGAGTATTTGTTTTCCTTCTTTTACAGCCTGAAGCTTCCATTTATATACAAAGAATCTTCTATAATGATTGGGTTCCAACCATATGTAGAAAAAATTAGAGCAGACATCATATTCTTGCATTAATAGAATTTATCAAATGTCAAATTAAAATATAGCTATTTAAGGAATATTTGAAATAAATAAGGATTTCTCATGTAGGTTGATTTTGAAAATTGTTACTTTTCAAATGCATTTATAAAATGTTAAATCTGATTAAAATACCCAATCACATTTATTTTTAAGTACTGTACATTTTTATTTGTATACTCATTAAAACATTTATTAAAGACAGTATTTTAAGTCTATTCATAGGGTATGAATTGTAAATAAAATAGAATACAGACTCCAGACTTGATGGCAAAAAGGACATTTCTGGGTTTTGTTTTTTCTTCTTAGTTTTTTTGTTTTGTTTTTCTTTTCTTTTGTTTTTTTTTTTCTTTTCTTTTTGGATTTTCTGAAACAGGGTCTCTCTTTGTATCCCCAGCTATACTGGTTTTTTTTGTTTTGTAGATCAGGAATGCCTAGAACTCTAGAGATTTGTCTGCCTCTGCCTGGAGTGCTGGGATTAAAGGCATGTGCCACCACCACCTGACTCTTGTATTTTCTAAAGCAAAGATTTCTGGGTCACAATTCAAAAGATCCAAAAAACAGACTTAGAAATGGTTCTTGACATAAGCTGTCTGAAACAATTGTGAAACCTGTTCTCTGGTCTCAACTTGACAGTCCTGTACTTTTTTAAAATGTGTTTTTCACATGATAACTTTTCTCCTAAAATCAGCTAATGGCTGCCTCCTGAGAGCAGGCCTCCAGGAGACAACAACCAAACATGATAAATTGCGACACAATACCACAAGGCAAAAGCCCTCCTACGGGGACTGGACAAGGCTCTAGTAGGAGGAAAGAGTTCCATGAGCAGGCAAAAAGAGTCAGAGATACACTTGCTCTCACTGTTAGGTGTCACACAGAATCACCAAGCTGACAGCTATAACATATATTCATAGGACCTGAACATATATACAGACCCCGAAGGTCCTGTGCTTGCCACTTTGGTCTGTGTGAGCCCATTGTGATCCCTGCTTAGTTGATTCAACCAATGATGTTCTCCATGCCTTCTGTCTTCTACAATCTGTCCTCCACCTCTTCTACCAGTTCCCTGGTCTTCCAGTGGAGGGACCCAATGGAGACTGCCAGTTTAGACCATTTCTCCACATAAAATTGGGCTGTGGGTCTCTACACCCACTCCTATCTGTTGCCAGAGGATGTGTCTCTAATGACAACTGGACCAGATGCTGATCTATGAGTTTAGTAGAATATCATGAGGGATCATTTTGTTGATTTATTTTGTTGTTTTGTTTGTTTGTGTGTCTTGTTTAGTTTAGTCATGTTTGGTACTACCCTAGGTCTTTTGACTATCTAGTTTCTGGTTCCTAACCATCTATCCAGGATATGGGCTCTCTTTGTGGGCCTCAAGTTAAACTGGATATTGTTTGGCCACTTCCACAATTGTCCCAGCATTTCTACAGGAGGATCCATTGTAGGTCTTGGGTTTTATGGTTGGGTTGGTATCTAGGTTTCTCTTTGTGTAGCCTGCAGAGTACCTTCCCACATCACAGAGACTAGAATACGGAGATGACGGCTCCATGTAGGCACCATCTTGATCCTTCTACGTTCAATGGATGTTGCTTTGGCAGTGGGGTCCTAATATCAGTTTGCAGAGAACAACCTGTCTTCACATCAAACTAGGTTGTTAAGGGATATCCATGGGATCCCCTTGGCCAACAACTCAACTGAATGAAACCTATTTCTACAACTGGAAGCATTGCCTAGCTACAAAAGATGGCCAGTTCAGACTATGTCCTTCATTACTAGGAATCCTCACTAGAATCATCCTCATAGATTCCAGAAGTTTCCATGGCACTAGGTTTCCACATCACCCCTCAAATGCCACCCAATGTCAGTTGTCACTCCCCACACTCTCTCCCTCCCCCTACCTCTGATTCCTCCTGCAGCCTTCCCCATCTGTCCCTAATCTATTAATTATTATTAGAATCTGAAAAATATATTCTATTTACCCTTCCCAGGGAGCTCTGTGCCTTATTCCCTAGAATCCTCCTCTTCACCTAACCTCTCTGGGTCTGTGGATTATAGCTTGATGATCATTTACTAACATCTATTATCCACTTATAAGTGAATACATATTATATTTGTCTTTCTTGGTCTTGTTTACCTCACTCAGGATAAATTTTTCTAGTTATATTCATTTGCCTGCAAATTTCATGATGTCATCTTTTAAATAGTTGAGTAATAATTCTTGATACAAGTTTCTTTCTAGTTATAGTTCTGTCTACATTTTCCACTCCTTCATGACTCTATCTTGGAATGAGCAATGTTTTTAATAAGTGTCAAATTGAAAAAGAAAAAAAATAAGTGTCAAATTGCTTCCAGTAGCCTTTTTGATTTCTCTGGTGTTGATTATGATGTTTTTACTATTGATTTTATTCATTTCTGTCTTCTAGATTTTTGTTCTAATCTAACTAGATTCTATCAATCCTTTCAAATTAATATTATTTATTATTACTGTAATTTTTTCAAATATCAGCTCTTATATTGCTATTTTTCTGTTTTAAAGTTCATATCTATTCCAATGTGTGGATTTGCTTTCTTTCGCTAATTTTCAGCTTGACTCATTCTGCTGGTTCTTGAAGGTATAAAGTTTGACATTTTCCTTCTTCATCCAATAATCAAAATACTTGTCAGTAATTCAGAGCATGCATGTCCTGTGTAATGATCAAATCAGGGCTCTCTTCATTTTTAATTCAGATCCTTACCTTTACATTAGGGCCCCTTTTAGTCCTGGTCCACCTGCATCCTGTCACTGTTGTGTTTCTGGTTTCCATGTTTATCTAATTTCCCTCTTGTTTACAACTTTGTTCCGTGTTTTGTTTAGTTTCAGTGTATTTGTGGTTGGGTGTTATTTTTGCTGTGTCTATCTTTATTCTATTTTCATTTGAATGAATATTTGAAATGACTTCGGCCTTCTTAAATTTGTGAAGACTGTGATCCATTCTAAAAAAGAATATTCATTATATACCTGAGTAGAATGTGGATTCTTCTGGTTTTTGGATGGAATGCCTTATGTATGTCTCTGAGAACATTTAATATAGAGTGTTAGTCAAGTCTGCTGTTTCCCTGTTGGATTTTCTATCCAGATGCTCTATACATGAAAGTGGGGTCTTGAAATCCCTTGTTATATTTTTCTATTGATTTGCATCACTCTCTTAAGTTCCCTCAGTGCTTGCTTTAGATATTTATCTAGTCTTCTGCTGGGGCCTATATAATTGCAATTGTGATGTTTTCTTGTGAATTAACCTTTTTCTCATAATATAACAATTCTCTATGTCTCTTGTGACTTTTGACTTGAAGCCTCTCTTGTTTGATACATGTATCGCTACCTCTGTTCTCTTGGCTAACATTGGCAAAAAAAAATACCACTTTATATACCTTTAACTTTAGCCTGTGGATGAATTAAGTCTAAAGTGATTCTTATATATAACATACAATTGAATTAACTTTTCCTTTTTAAAAATATGTTCAACTGCTGTATATCTTTTGAGCAAGGCATTTATTTGAAGTAATTATTGGTAGGGAATAACCTAATTCTTTTAGTAATTTTCTCTAAATCTTATAACACTTCCCCAATTTTTCCTATTGAAATTTTAAAACTAACCTATTGTTAAAACTATCTCAACAGTCTATAAATATTCTAGTTACTAAGTAGTATACAATTTATATAAATTGAAGTATATACATATATACTAGCTTCATTTGTTATATAAATATATATGTATATCTACACACATGATAATTGATCTAAATATGTGCATATGTACTCAGTAAATGCTTACATTAAGTTCATTATAACTGAAATTATTTTTATTATAAAGACTTAACATTTTATTTTTCTCAAAAACATCACATTTGGATAATATTCTATACTATTATGCCATTTAAACTGTTACTTACCAGGACCATGATGTCTAAACCTAATTATTTGATAGGTATGATTTTGAATACATCAAATAATAGATTATAAACTGGGTAAAATAAGAAGAATGTAGTTGAAATTAAAAATATTTGGTGTCAGGACAGGTACAATGGCAGATCTTTAGTTTGAGTAGTTGATGGAAGAGTCACGCAGACACTTTTGAGTTTCAGACTAGCCTATTATACATGGCAAGTTTGAGGTCAGCCCTAGTGATATAGCATAAAACTATTTGTAAAAAATAGTGGCCTATGTATATGAGTTGAAACTTGCAATGTACTTATGATTATATTAGAAAAGGATATGATCTCTCATGAGTAGATCTCTCTTGAGAAAAGCAAAGGCTAAGAGATAATCTTATGAGACAGTGATTAAACAGCTCTGTAGATCTTCGATTCAGTACTTCCACCAGTACTTGCCATCCATCCTTTAACGGCTATAGTTACAGCTGCATTAGATTAGTGAATGCTTTTACCATCCTAAGAACTGGGAGCCTGCGAGTGGGGAAGGGGGCACTTTATGATTTCCTGGTCTTTATCTATTTCAATCAACCAATCAATAGCTATTAATTATTCATTCAGGATTACACTAATGACATTCCAAGGCCCTTACTATTGCTTGTCAAATTTGTTTTCTGATCATAAGGGACAGGCCATATGAAGGTAAGGAAGTGAACAAATGAGGAGAAAATCGAAATCAGTGATGTAGTCAATGCATGATTTCTGCTGTTTTTTGAATAGTCTTCTGTGTGAATGTATATGTACTTCCTCTTCCAGCCACTAGAGATCCAGAAACCCAAATCTTCTCAAGTTTACCATTTTCTGCAGTGGCTCTTATTAGCAGGATTTTAAAGAGTATTCATCTGGTACTCTTTCCTATGACCATTATCTGTTTCAAAAGGAGTACCTGGTGGCCTTTGTTATAATCAATGCTGGGAACCATTGACAACCAATACCCTCTTTCTGTGGCTCAGTCAGAGCAACTCATCTCTTGCCATGGATATTTGTAAGTACTAGCCTATGTTCCACGATTTCTCTGGATATAAGTCAAGGTCATAGAGTTTTACTAAATTACCTTGCATACAAACAATAGGATTTTTGACTCCTAAACTCATCTGTTCTTCATTAGTGTGTTCATTTGTGAGGAGATATTCATAGCATACCAGTAGTTGTCTCTGAAACAATAATTTGTTTGCCAGTGTTTGTTATTGTTCCTACAGTTCTCTGGACTGCAACTTAATAATCAACTAAGAAAATCAGTTGGCCTATTCCTTTCAAGTGTCTTGAAGGTGGTCTAACACCTCATTCTGGAATGGGCAATCCTCTTTTAATTACTGCTTTTCAAACTCAGTTGAGACTTAAATAATGATTGTAAGTTTAAGGTTATAATTGTGCAGAAAGTTACAAGAAGGTGCAATGACAGAATTACTCAACAGAGCCCTTGAAATGTCTCTTCTGAACGGTTCTGTGAAAATCAGACATGACACAATCTCCCAAAGAGGAAAAGTTTCAAGATCTTGATGGAGAAAAGGTAACGCAACACACAACAGACAGGAGGTGGATGTACACAGTGTGTGGGTGAGAAGGCAAAGTGACATGAAAGAGTAAGGTGGGCATGAGCCTGGGTGCCTCTGAAAGGCAGGAGACTGTATCTTAAAACTTTCAGATTGGAAGATGGAAGAATCAAGAATCATGAACTCAAATACCAACAGAGACCCACGTAAAGCCATTGTTAGAAGGAAGGAAAAGTAGCAAGGAAGTGTGTGACCCTTACTGAGGAAGCAAAGGATTACAAACAGTCCTATGTGCTGTAGAATGACTTCAACGGTGCATGGTTGCCACATGACTTAATGAGGAAAATAAGGATCTGTAGTACTGGCAGCTCAGATGTGGATTGTGAGTTATCAAGGGAGGAGTCATGCTCTCTGCAAGCTGCTCTTCTTGATACAGGAAATGCTTGTAATGGCACTACAAGTGTTCATCTATATTTGGTAAAATGAGTCATAAGCCAGGCTCTAAAGAAATGTCATCAAAAGGAAGGAACTGGATTTTATTTGCCAAAGAAATAGAAGTTTGATGAATAAAGAGGAAGTCATAAGATTCTATGAGTTCAAGAGGAATCTTTTCTCTCTATTTATTTAAATTATGGTCAAACAAAGGGCTCGTAGCTCTAGAAGTACTCAATGGAACTGCAAGAAAAGATGGAAGGCAGAAGTATGTATATTAAATATGCTGCGGACACTGATGATGAAAAGCACAGGCTCAAAAGGCAAATTTCCTCAGCTGAATCTAGTCCCCAACGTGTACTTGTATAGTAAGCAAGCCACAAACTACTCTGTGCCCCAGTTTCTTACATTGAATGTGATTGACGATGTTCCACGCTACCTAGATTGGATAAAAGTTCAGTGAGTGCACACATCCAAACTATATAAAATATGAGTTACATTGGATATGGAATAAGATAAATCCAGTTTTCAGTGACTCTTCAGATCTTACTGGAATGTTTTCCTAGGGTTCATCTGTTGGAATTGGAACCTAAGTATCTTTTACTTTGAAGACATAATATGTGCAGAAGTAGAGGTACATCATCTCAGAGATGGAATTCAGTAAAAAATGAGGTCCACACATGATAGTGTGAAAAGAAACTAAAACACAAAATAGAACAGTGTTCATCTAAGATCCCAAGAGAATTATCAAGTGGAAGATACAGTAAAACAGAGAATTTGTAGATGCTGAGAAGAACCACTAGGATAGGAGCCACAGGTTGAAAGAAGAGATGAAAGATCAGTGAGTAAAAGAAAGAGTATCCAGCCCTTCAGTATACAGCTGGCAGAAACCAAGGCAGTGAGGATACTGAATAAATACACAGGGGGCAGGTGGGAGCAAAAGGAAAGAAAGAAATCCAAGTCTTCTGAGACCTGCTAGGAAATAAGCAGTCTGATCCCCCATTGCAAACTTCAGAAGAAAGGAGAAATAATATGCAGAACCCTGTGGACCACTCCCATCAAAAATGTAACAATTGGCATGGTAGCACCTTAGTGAGCATGAAGCCAGACTGTAGGAAAGTTGATTTTATTTTATCTCAAAGAATTAATGGACTCAAGAATTAATGTGGACATATTATCATAGACAGAAGTTTTTGATATTTATCTTAAAGCCAGAAGCACAGACCAAACACAGGGCTCTAAACATGAGGATAAGTTGGAATACAATGTAAAGAAAATTTGTCTAGTAATGTCTTCCATGTCTGTGTACAGTCAGGTTTAAATTGATTCAATTGAAAGATCCTGGCTAAGTGTCTTTCACAGCTGCTTTGCCACAGAAAGCACCTGTTGCTGGTGGGAGTGTGATATTTATACCCATGCCAATGGGGCAGTGCTTATCAGGGCAGGATGTAGAGAGCAGACTCATCATAGGATGCAGTGAGGACCATGGAAAGGCGCAATCTTGCTTCTGAATTAGGAGCCTTTGGAAGACTTGAGAATAGCTAAGCAGAAATGATAGAAGTTCATTGTCACAGACATCTCTTCCTCTTCCTGCTGAGACATGAGTAACCAGCAGTGTTTAACTTACTGTAAATTGATATGTAAAGGCAATGTAATTAATATAAGTACCTTCAACATAACTGAACTAATATAGTATATTTAAAATCGATAGATACTGTCTATAACAAGCTAACATTTCAGTAAATACCTATAATTATAATGGTAATGATTAAGATGAGAGACATATCCACCATCCCAAGTACTTATCTTTTTTTTTTCTTTTGATGATGGGAGCATGAAGATCCTTTGTAGCAGCTGTTTTTGAGCTATACAATTGACAGTTGCCAGCCATAATTTCCATATTATGCTATGGAACTTAAGATGATATTCCTCATTAAGCCGCACACACTAATAACACACTCTTCGCCCATCCTCCATACTTTTTCTATGTTCTGTGAATCACTGCTCTTTCTATCTCTGTATGATCATCTTTTGATCTCGACATATAAGTCAGGATGCATAGTTTAATATAGACCTGCAGGGTAAGATGGGAAGAAGCTAGAGGAAATCTGGTGACTAAGTCACCTCAATCTTGCTCCTTGTTTTATGGTCAAGAAGACGGGTCCTATTTGGAGGTCTCTGGAGGTCTTTGGAGCCACAAATTTTTTAGTGGGGATGAAATGATAAAGGAGCTCACTAAGTGATGGTGGAGAGAGAGAAAGAGAGAGAGGTAAGAGCTAGATGTGTTCAGATAGGCAAAATTCTCAACAAAGACAGGGAAGAAGACAGAGGACCCTTAAACAGGTAGGAGGCCAAACTAAATCCAAGATCAGAATGGAGAGATCTGTGATTGGAGGCAGAGGACTGGGAAGGGCAAAGCTGTGAGAGAATCATCTGATGTACTGGAGAACTTCAGAAATGTCCATGGGTTATGAGCCTAGTGATTGTAACAGAGCAACCTTGGCTTGAATTACAATAAAGAAAACATCTCAAGGATGGCTTCTGATCAGAATCTTGAAAAAAATTAGGATACATAAGAGGGCCAATAAGAATGAACAATTAGCTCATCTGGGCAGGTTTACATTGTGCACAAACTCTTCAGCCAGTCTCATAACACCCAGAGGAAGCTCCACTTGCTGGTGCTCTAACATACCCAGAATCATAGGATCAGAGGTGAAGAGGAAATAACATCTGTCCCAACACCACCAAGCACAATTGGGACCAGCAGGATCCAGTGTCACAGGAACCCTGCCTGACGAGTGGCACAGGTACCTTTTGTTCTGGACTGGTTTACCTTGGGTACAAACTCTGTAGCCAGTCCCTTAACCATCAGAGGAAGCTCTACTCCTAGGCACTCTAATATTCCCAGGATCATAGGATCCTGGGATCAAAGGAGATTAGTCTCACCAGGATGTAAGTGCCCCAGAGGCAGCTTGACTCCCAGGAGCTCTGACACACCCAGCACCTCAGAATCACAGAATCCTGGAATCATAGGACTTCAGAGACAGCAGGACTCTGAGGAGTTCTGACATAACCAGGAACACAGGAAGGACAGGATCCAGTCAGATATAGTGAGGGAAGGTAGCACTGAGATAAGCAGATGGTGGGGGGCAAGCACAAGAACATAAGCAACAGAAACCAAGGTAACTTGGCATCATCAGAACCCAATTATCCTACCATAGTAAGTCCTAGATACAACATCACACTGGATTTGGATCTAAAATCACTTCTCATGATGATGATAGAGGACTTTAAGAAGGACATAAATAACTCCCTTAAAGAAATACAGGAGAACAGAGGTAGACAGGTAGAAGCACTTAGAGGGGAAACATAAAAATACCTTAAAGAATTACAGGAAAGTATAATCAGACAGGCAAAGGAAATGAACAAAACCATCCAAGATCTAAAAATGGAAATAAAACAATAAAGAAATCACAAAGTAAGGCAACCCTGGAGATAGAAAATATAGGAAAGAGATCAGGAGTCATAGATGTAAGTATCACCCACGGGATACAAGAGATAGAAGAGAGAACCTCAGATGTAGAAGATACCATAGAAAACATTGACTCAATAATCAAAGAAAACGCAAAATGCGGAAAGCTCTTAACCCAAAACATCCAGGAAATCCAGGACATGATAAGAAGCCAAGCCCAAGGATAATAGGTACAAAAGAGAGCAGAGATTCCCAACTTAATGGGCCATTAAATATGTCCAACAAAATTAAAGAAGAAAACTCCTCTAACCTAAAGAAAGAGATGCCTATGAACATTCAAGAAGCCTACAGAACTCCAAATAGATGGGACCAGACAGAAATTCCTCTCATTACATAATAATCAAAACACCAAATGCACTAAACAAAGCAAGAATATTAAAAGCAGAAAGGGAAAAAGGTCATGTAACATATAAAGTCAGACCTATCAGAATTACAACAGACTTCTCACTAGAAAGTAAGAAAGCTAGAAGATTCTGGGCAGATGTCATACAGACCCTAAGAGAACGTAGACAGAGAAAACACAATATTCCATAACAAAACCAAATTTATAAAATATCTTTCTACAAATCCAGTTATACAAAGAATATTAGAAAACACCGACACAAGGAGGGAACCTACAACCTAGAAAAAGCAGGAAGATAATCTTTCAACAAACCCAAAAGAAGATAGCCATACAAACATAATTCCACCTCCAAGAACAAAAATAACAGGAAGTAACAATCACTTTTCTTTAATATCCCTTAACATCAATTTCCTAATAAAAAGACATAGACTAATAAACTGGATATATAAACAGGACCCAGCATTTTGCTACATATAGGAAACATACCTCAGTAACAAAGACAGACACTACCTCAGAGTAAAAGGCTGGAAAACAATTTTCCAAGCAAATGGTCCCCAGAAACGAGCTGGAGTAACCATTCTAGTATCTAATAAAATTGACTTTTAAACAAAAGTTATCAAAAAAGATAGGGAAGGACACTTCATGCTGGTCAAAGGAAAAAAATGTACCAAGAAGAACTCTCAATTTTGAACACCTATGCTCCAAAAGCAAGGGCACCCTCATTCATAAAAGAAACTTTATTGAAGCTTAAAGCACACATCATACCCCATACAATAACAGTGAGAAACTTTAACACCCCATTCACAGAAATGGACAGATCATAAAAATAGAAACTAAACTGAGACACAGTGAAACTAACAGAAGTTATGAACCAAATAGATCTAACAGATATACACTTTTTTTTTCTTTTTGCCTTTTTTTTTCTTGACAGGATTTCTTTGTATAGCTCTGGCTGTCCTGGAACTCACTCTGAAGACCTGTAACTCAGAAATCCTCCTGCTTCTGCCTCCTAAGCACTGAGATTAAAGGCATGCACCACCACTGCCTGGCAAGAATATATCTTCCTCTCAGTACTCATGGTACCTTCTCCAAAATTGACCATAGAATTGATCATAAATCAGGCCTCAAGGAAATAATCAAATGCAGGACTGAAATCAACCAAATAGAAACAAAAAGAACTATACAAAGAATCAACAAAACCAGGAGCTGGTTCTTTGAGAAAATCAACAGAAATACATCAACGTAATCCACTACATAAACAAACTCAAAGAAAAAAAACACATGATCATTTTATTAGATGCTGAAAAAACATTTGACAAAATTCAGCATCCCTTCATATTAAAAATCTTGGAAAGATCATGAATTCAAGGCCCATACCTAAACATAGTAAAAGCAATATACAGCAAACCGGTAGCCAACATCAAACTAAATGGAGAGAAACTTGAATCAATCCCACTAAAATCAGGAACTAGACAAAACTGCCTACTCTCTCCCTATCTATTCAATATAGTACTTGAAGTCTTAGACAGAGCAATTATTCAACAAAAGGAGGTCAAAGGAGTACAAATTGGAAAGAAAGAAGTCAAAATATCACTATTTGCAGATGATATGATAGTATACTTAAGTGACCTCAAAATTCCATGGAGAGCTCCTAAAGCTGATAAACAACTTCAGCAAAGTGGCTGGATACAAAATTGACTCAAAGAAATCAGTAGCCTTCCTCTGCTCAAAGGATAAACAGGCTGAAAAAGAAATTAGGAAACAACAACCTTCACAATAGTCACAAATATTATTATACACCTTGGTGTGACTCTAATCAAGCAAGTGAAAGATCTGTTTCACAACTTCAAGTCTCCTAAGAAAGAAATCAAAGATCTAAGAAGATGGAAAAATCTCCCATGCTCATGGATTGGCAGGATTAATGTAGAAAAATGGTCATCTTGCTGAAAGCAATCTGCAGATTCAATGCAATCCCCAGCTAAATTCAATTCAATTCTTCATAGAGTTAGAAAAAGTAATTTGCAGATTTATTTGGAATAACAAAAAAAACCAAGAATATTGAAAACTATTTTCAACAATAAAAGAACTTCTTGGGTAATCACCATCCCTGACATCAAGTTGCATTATAGAGCAATAGTGAAAAACAAAACAAAGCTGTATGGTATTGGTACAGAGACAGGCAGTAAGATCAATGGAATAGAATTGAAGACCCAGAAATGAACACACTTATGTTCACTTGATATTTGACAAAGGAGTTATAACGATTCAGTGGGGGAAAAAAAGACAGCATTTTTAACTAATGGTGCTGGTTCAGCTGGCAGTCAGCATCTAGAAAAATGCAAATCGAACCATTCTTATCTCCTTGTAGGTAGCTAAAGTCCAAGTGGATCAAGGACCTTCACATAAAACCAAATACACTGAAGCTTTTAGAGGAGAAAGTGGGGAAGATCCTCAAACACATGGGCACAGGGGATAATTTCCCGAACAAAACACAAGTGGTTTATTTTTTAAGATCAAGAATCAACAAATGGGACCTCATAAAACTACAAAGCTTCAGTAAGGCAAAGGACACTGTCAATAGAACAAAATGGCAACCAACAGATTGGGAAAAGATGTTTACCCATCTTATATCTTGTAGAGGGCTAATATCCAATATATATATAAAGAACTCAAGAAGCTAGACTCCAAAGAATCAAATAACCCTAGTAAAAATGGCGTACAGAGCTAAACAAATAATTTTCAACTGAGGAATATTGATTGGCCGAGAAGCACCTAAAGAAATGTTCAACATCCTTAGTTACCAGGGAAATGCAAATCAACACAACCCTGAGATTCCATCTCAAACCAGTTAGAATGGCTAAGATCAAAAACGCAGATGACAGCAGATGCTGATGAGGATGAAGACAAAGAGGAACACTCTTTCTTCCTGGAGGGATTGCAAGCTGATACATGACTCTGGAAATCAGTATGGTGGTTCTTCAGAAAACTGGAAATAGTACTACCTGAGGACCCAGAAGATGCCCCAACTTGTAATAAGCATGTCACACATGCTCTACTATGTTTATAGCAGCCTTATTTATAATAGCCAGAAGCTGGAAATGACCCAGATGTCCTTCAAAAGAGGAATGGATACAGAAAATGTGGTACATTTACACAGTGGAATACTACTCAGCTATTAAAAACAATGAATTCATAAAATTCTTAGGCAAATGGATGAAACTTGAAAATATCATCCTGAGTGAGATAACTCATTCACAAAAGAACACACATGGTATGCACTCACTGATACGTGAATATTAGCCCAAATTCTCAGAATACCCAAGAAACAATTCACAGACCACATGAAGCTCAAGAAGGAATATCAAAGTGTGGGTACTTCAGTTCTTCTGAGAAGGGGAACAAAATACTCACAGGAGCAAATATGGAGATAAAGTATAGAGCAGAGACTGAAGGAAAGGCCAACCAGAGACTGTCCTACCTGGGGATTCATCCCATATACAGTCACCAAACCCTGATACTATTGTGGATGCCAAAGAATGCTTGTTAAAAGGAGCCTTGACATGGCTGTCTCCTGAGAGGCTCTTGCAGAGCCTTACAAATACAGAGGCAAATGGTCGCAGCTAACCATTGGACTGAGCATGGGGTCCCTAGTGGAGGAGTTAGAGAAAGAACTGAAGGAGCTGTAGAGGTTTGCAACCTCATAGGAAGAACAACAATATCAATCAACCAGACCTCCCCAGAGATCCCAGGGTCTAAGCAATCAACCAAGCAGTACACATGGATCCAGCTGCATATGCAGTAAAGGATGGCCTTGTCAGGCATCAAGGGGAGGAAAGGTCCTTGGTCCTATAAAGGCTCAATCATTGCCCCAGTGTATTTGAATCAAGGGGGGGGGGAGTTGGGTGGGTAGATGAACACTGCCATAGAAGAAGAGGAAGGGAAGATAGGATAGGGTGTTTCCAGGAGGGAAGGAACCGGAAAAGGAGATAACATTTAAAATGTGAATGAAGAAAATATTAAAAAACATGAAAATATTTTTTAAAAAATGAACAACTATCAAGATCAAGAAAAGGCACAACTAAAGCAACAAAACCCAGACAAGACTCTTAAGTTCCTTTGTTCTTAGTGCCAACTCTATGTGTAATGATTTAGTGACTCTGAATTACTTATTCATCAACCCCAAATTTACAAAATACTTCATGAATACAACATTTAGAACCCATGTGCATATATAATTTGAAACGTTTCCAAGCCTATATGAAGGCTGCTATCTTGGTGATCTGGAAATACATGGTGCTGTGACACTAAGAACACATAATGCTCGCTGCAAATGCCATTCTGACTCCCATTTAGAAAGCCTTCCCATGGATAAATTGTCAAAACAGAATACAGTTACTAAAGTTAAATTGTATTTTAAAGAGGCTGACAGTAAAATTTATGGACAAATGTCACAAATAATAAATAGATGTGCAGATATTTTCTTTAAGCAAACCAAATGCCCAGTTTACTTGTAGAGATTGCTAGTTTATCCAGAAGTTCCAAAATATAAACTCATTTTCTGAAAAGGGAATCTGTAGAGACCATTTCTAAATATGCACAAAGGGATTCAGTAAGAGTGGCCAAGGCTGAAGATATTGCTCAGTCATTAAAGTGCTTACCTTGTAAACTCAGGACCTGGCTCTGATACTCAGGAGCCACGTTTTAAAAAGGCAGTGTGGTGGTGCTTGCTTGTAATCCCAGTTCTGAAGAGACAGTTAGATCCCTAGAGCTCACTGGCCATCCACAAGCCTACTTGGAGAGTTCAAATTTAAGTAAGAGTCTCTACCAAATAAAGAATAAATAAATAAATAAATAAATAAATAAATAAATAAATAAATAAATAAATAAATAAATAGATAGATAAATAGGCGGGTGGGTGGGTGGGTGGGTGGGTGGATGAAGCATGAGGATTGACACTGGCATTGAAATTTGAGGCTGTCAAATGTTGGGATCCCTGGCACCAGCACATGCATGAGCATGTATATATAAACACACACACACACACACATACACACACACACACACACACACACACACACACACGCACGAGGAGAGATGTCTAAAAGCATGCTATAAATAAGAACTGCCATATTTCAGATGTGTTCTGCTCATTGTGAACATTGCCACACCCCTTTGCCCTGTACTACATATACAAAATAGGAGTATCTCCCATTCTGGAGAGAATTATTTGTAACAGTGTCTCTCAATCTATTTATACTAAGCAATCAACGTCATTTGACCCTAAGTTTTTGTTTGCAATCTGTTGTGGAAATGTTGCTATTCAGTACAACCAAAATGTAAAAATTAATAAGACAACGAAATAGGCATGAACATCAGTTTTAAGATTTAATAGTCACCCTGTGCAAGTGCTGTAACAGGTTTCAAATGTCTACTCCTACATTTAGAAATTGACGTGGAAAGTTCAGATCAACCTAAACTACCGTGATTCCTTATGGTGCAGAGATACAGGGTTACTTCTATATGTGGTATAGCAATAAATAAGTACACTTACTAGTCACATTTTCACTCCCCCAAATATTTCCACATGTATGCTCACATGCTATCTTTAGAACAGATGAGAGTGTAGATGGCCCAAGGCTCATCAGTCGACCGACAAAAAGCCAAAATATCTTCATGACACATATACCCCATTTAAGAGCAGAGATTTTTGACTGCCGTTTCCTACTATTACTATGTAAATTCTGGACAGTAAGGTGACTTATTAAATGTTCTATTAATATTCAATAAATATTTAATGCTTGTATGTGCTGTGCAGAGCTTGGTATCTGAGGGCAATCTGTACAAGACATAAGATACCATCTACTTGTCAATACCTAACTACTGCAAGGTACAATAGGAAAGATGTGCCATGGTTCCCAAACAAAGACAGGAGACTTGGGGAAAGGTTATTATGGAAAGACTTTGATTTGGTTTTTGCTTAGAGTGGCTCTCAAAACTGCAGGAATGAGGTGCTGAGAGGGAGGCAAGGTAATGTCCTAGTCTCTGACGTTTGAGAAAAGAGGAAACATAGAGACCAATCCATCCTAGCAAGATTTTTGGCTTTGGGGATTCTTTCTTAGAATAAAGCTTGAAAATTAGATAGATGCCAAATTCATGGAAGCATTTGTGGGGGGAAATGAAGGAAGAGGTTTTTTTGGTTCCACAGGTATGACTACCTTGCAGACTGGAGCCCCTTGCTCTTCAGAGTATATTCACCTTGATTTAACACTCAACCGCAGTCCACAAAAGGCAATCTTGACTGAGCAGAGATCATCCAAAAGCTACACTACAGATTTTATGAGAGGCCCAGAAGAGAATTATTTTATCCTGAAACTTAATGAAATTACTCATTACATATCTGTGTTCTTATCAGTGATGCACCAAGCATCTGGCTGGCTAAGACGATTCATGCCTCAACATTTCTTTGTCTCAGAACAATTTTTGTTTTATTTTTTCATTTTTTCTTTATTGTGTTTCCTTATTCAGTGTTCTTTTGCTGTGAATAGACACCATAACTAAAGTAACTTTTGCAAAAGAGAACCTTTCGTTGAAGCTTTGCTTACAGTTTTAGAGGTTTAGACCATCTTCTAAATGTATGAGGAACATGGTGACAGGCAGGCATGGTACTGGAGAAGTAGCTGAGAGCTACATCCTGATCCAAAGGCTGAGAGAGACACTGAGCTTGGTATGAACTTTTGAAACCTCAAAGCCCACCCCTAGCGACACACTCCCTCCAACAAGGCCACACATCTTCATTCTTTCAGACAGTGCCAATCTGATGACTAAACATTCAAATACATGAACCTATGAGGACCATTTTTATTCAAAGCACTGCACTTATATAATATTCTGTTTATATATATCCCATGCCATTCAGAAAACCATAATTCTTCTTAGAATACATATGGAGAGGTGTACACATTGTGTAAGTCTTCTTTCCCTGATTTGAATGGAAATAGACAATTTTTAGATCATGGTTGGCATTGAAATAGTCATGGTATATAAGAATGATGGCCCAAGACCATGCAGACAAAGCCTTTTGAGAGAGAGAGAGAGAGAGAGAGAGAGAGAGAGAGAGAGAGAGAGAGACAGATGGTGGTGGCACATGCCTTTAATCCCAACATTTGGCAGGCAGAGGTAGGCAGATTTCTGAGTTCGAGGCCAGCCTGGCATACAGAGTGAGTTCCAGGACAGCCAGGGCTACAAAGAGAAACCCGTTCTTGAAAAAAGCAACTCCCCCCAAAAAAGAGAGGGGGTGGACACAATAATGACACATGATGTTTAAGAAATAGAAAAAACAAACAAACAAACAAACAAAAAGTAACTCCTGACCTTGACTTCCAGAACCACTTTAACTCCAGACTCTTGAATATCTGCTTCATGGTACATTTACATGCTATATTTTATTTCATTCATTTCAACTCATCTTTAATGAGTTTTTGATGCTGAAGATACACTGTATTTCTAATCTGTAAAAAAAATTAGGGAGATGATGATTGCATAAATCACCTTCATATGCCTAATTCACAAGTCACATAATGAGACCAAGCTAAAACTCCCAAGAGTTTTCATGGCCAAGAGGCTATACATACTCAGTTTTAAGTGTAAAACATATTTATTAATGGAAGTTGTTCCCCAACAAAAGGAAATAGGTTGACCGTGAAAGTACTGGCATGGTAGAAACTTGTTCTGTTCGAGTGTCTCTATCCTGTCCCTCAGTTTTTAAAAACCTAATGGTCATATTTAACCAGATAACCTTTAGTAACTCTGAGATGAATTTAGAGTAAAATTAAGATTTTATTTTCTTCTCAAATTAAGTAAATAAATAGCAATTAAATTGGACAGGTATATGAGGGAATCACAGATTCCAGATCCTGCCCATGACCACAGGTTGTAGGGTGAATCCTGGGCGCTGCTCTGCGATTAGAATGGATTCTTACTGTCACACTCTTATCACCTTTGGCTATTTAATAGAGGACAGCAGTACATATAGCACCCTCAGGAAGGTATAATGAAGGTTCATGAGTGGAGTGACAAAAGACTACCCACGTGCACAGGGCACAATAAGCAGTCGGTTTCAGAACACTGCATTTTATGATAAAAACACACTTACTGGTTGCTAATGAAATCCAATGATCATGCTATGATTCCCTCAACCATACTCAAACTCCAAGGTTATCCAAACTGAGTCTTTTCTATGAATTCTGACACCAGAAGGCATTTCTAGATGTCCCAGCTGCAAAAGTTCTAAGATGAAACTATTATAGCTAGCTCGAGCAAATGAACAAGGCAGCAAAAAAAGCACTTACTGCTGGTGACATTCCAGGGAACAGTTAAATTTTCTTTATGGCCTTCCATAATGAGAGTGGACAGCAGAGTACCAGTGTGTAATAAGGTGAGTTTAGTTTTATGTCCTGGGAACAATCTGCTTTAGCCTTATGGCTCAAGTCTTTAAACTGTTCCTGTTTGAAGTGATTACAAAGGATCGCTGGTAAGTGTCAGTAAAACACATAGCAGTCAATGGGTTTTGCTCGAGTGCTTCTCTGGTTGCCTGCTATTCCCAAGACCATTACATTAAACTTGCAGGGATTTCAGTGCAAGTGAGGATGTCACGTGAAACAAAAGCTTCCTCAGTCCTTCAAGCAAGACCAACCGAAGCTTGTGGCCAGTGGTGCTTTTTAACAGGGAGCATAGGAAACCATGGGGAAGCTTAATTGGCTCTTAGGAGACAAGACATTTTGTGCTTTAACTGTATTATTTTTATTTCAAAATTGGCATACTGTAGAGGACAGAGAGAACCCACAATTTTGTGGATATCGCTCAACATCTTAAAAAAAAACAATACAAGTTAAGTGAACTATTAAATAATAGTGGAAGTGTAATTTAGAAAAGGCAGTTATGTCCAGTTGGTGTGCAAATATGGAGTAGGCCCCAGCATGGCTCAAGGAGTCCCTCCTGCTGGAATCTACACCTGTGTGGGGTGCTGTTTACTGAATTTGACTGACATGTAGCCCATCAATGTTGAACAATTAAAAGAGTGAGACTCCCAAGACTATGGCAAGAATCCTTCTGGCTTCCTTCTTGTTACATTGACTATTTTTCTGGGGGATCTAATAGCTGAACCAGGAAAACTGGTCCAGCAGATAGGACAGTGACATGAGGAACCAAGCCTTTTGTTCACTAGAAGCAAAAAAACAAAAAACAAAATAAATCCCTCCTGCATCCATCCTGGTGAGGAAGCTGGTATCTTAACTGAAACCACGCAGGTACCCTAAGTCACAATCACTTATTATGTTACAGAAAGTGCTTGGAAAATGCTATACCATCACAGACATGTTATAGATTAATGTATTTGTGTTCATGTTTTAAGCTGCTAGAGTAAACTTTTTTTGGTATCATTTAGGAGTCAATTACTAATACATGGTTATACCATGGCTAGGACTGGACATTTTGATAGGGAATTGCATTTTCTCTTCTATTGCTCTTTTGTCTTATCTTTTCTGAAACCTGTCTTATATGGAACTTACATAAGACATAATTGTGCATGTCTTGCCTCAGCTTCTTGCTGAGGCTGTAGTTCCTCCTGTCTTGTACCGTTAATATCATGAGTTCCTTCCGATGATAGAAGGGTTGATGGCTTCTAATGAAGGCAAAGACTGGGACCAAAGGAAATCTAAGGCACTCTACAAACAGGTCAGATTGCATATGTGTTCTGAAGTGAAAGATTAAAAACCCAAGAGGCTCACTATTCCTCTTTATCTCGTATTTAATCTAACTTGGAGTTAATCTGAAATGCCAATAACAGACAAATCAAGAAAGTATGATATATCAACACAATGGAATACTATCCAGACACTGAATTCTTAGATTAGAAAATTTAATTACAACTTAATTGTGTATGTATATGCACATACATGCATATGTGTGGCTCATGAATGTGTGTACATGCTTCCCTCTCTCTCTCTCTCTCTCTCTCTCTCTCTCTCTCTCTCTCTCTCTCTCTCTCTGTGTGTGTGTACATCTATGTGTGGAAGTCAGGTGACAATTTGGAGGAGTTGCTTCTCTCCTACCATGTTGGAAGGTCCACAGTGTCATATTCAAGTCATTGGGCTTGGTGGGCAGATCCTTTATCCACTGAGTGAGTCCACTCATCAGCCCTGTAAGTCTCAGATCTGAAGAATAGGCTGCAATTATATGGAAGTACAGCTGTCTCTTCAATACACTAATTTCTCATCACATATCCACCCAGGAATAGAACCTCTCAATAGTGTGGGAGTTTCTACAAGTAAGCCTTGAATATCTTCGACATTGTTTTGCAAACGGGCTATAGTTGTTTATATTCTCCCCAACACTGAGTGTTCCTTTTCCTACTTTCCCTCTCTCACTAGGTCTTCTTACCAAGGTGGTTCTGATGGGAGTGAGGTAAGAGTTAATTATACAGTGTCTACATTTGTATTGCAGACAGTGGGTACTTTTTGCATATAATTTATTGGAATTTTGTATGTGTTGTTTATATATTTATATATTTATTTATTTAACTTATTCATTTTACATCCCACTCACTGCCTCCCTTCCGGTTACCCCACAATCCTTCATCCATATCCACTCCCTTTCTCCTGTAAATGGGCAGGGCCTGCCATGGGTATCCTCCTACCCTGGCACATCAAGACTCTGTGAGACCAAATGCTTCCTCTCCCGCTGATATCAGACAAGGAAGCTCAGCTAGAAGAACGTATCTTGCCCACAGCCAACAGCTTTTGGGGTAGCACCTGCTCTAGTTGTTCAGGACCCACATGAAGACCAAGCTGCACATCTGCTACATATGCACAGGGAGATCTAGCTCCAGCCCATGGATGTTCTTTAGCTGGTGTTTAGTCTCTGAGGGCCCCAGAGTCCAGGTTAGTTAACTCTGTTGATCATCCTGTGGAGTTCCTATCCCTTTCAGCATCCTCAATCCTTCCTGCTATTCTTTATGTTTTCTCTTAAATGTCTGTTAAATCCTTTGCCCACTTTGAATCATACTTGCATTTTTGCTATCGTATGATTTAATTGTCTCACATATTCTCGTAACCTCTTTCCAGATGTATATTTTTCAGATATTTCCCCCAAATCTGTATCTCTTCACCCTGCCCATCGTTTGCTTAGTGTGCAGAAGCTTTTCAGTTTCCTACAATTCCAATGTCTGCTTTTTTTCTAAGAGACTGTCTTCTTGTTAGTTACCTTTCCCCTTGAGAGAAGAAGCATGTTACCTTAAGTAGCTCCATGGTAACACTACTCTGCTTTTTGCCCTCACTCAGACTTCTTGGGACATTTGATTGGTATCTCTTGCCTCTTAGGGAGGAAGGAGCATCTAAGAAGAGCAAGGTGGGTGAGCAGAGGTCAGTCCATCCTGTGCAGTTCCTGCCTTTGGCTCACTCACCTTCGGTGCTTACATCCCATTCCTTCTCCATCATCAATGAAAGTTTCTTACTTTGTGAAGGCCAAGAATGTAGCCTCTGCTCAGCCAGAACTTCCATAATTACCCTGAGCCTGCTGCCCCCAGATCAACACTAAAATTACATGTCCCAGGATCTAACTACAGACTGCACCACAGTGCTTTTTAATTTTCCCTAGAATTCCTTTCCAATAACTAAGGGGATAATCATCACATCACAGCCCTATTAATTTCCTTCCTTAGTTAGGGACTCATAAGCACGTTCTTCTCAATAGAACAGGGGCTTCTTTACCCGGTCAATTCCCAGGTTGCTTGAATTTCTGGGGAATAGCAACACTACTTATATCTCTTTACACCTGTTACAAGAGGCTCCTTGAGTTGTTCCCACCAGCAATTAATGGGATGTTCTTACCCATAGACGTATTTGCCATGCCATTAATTTAGTAGCAACTAACTTTGTGGGCACCTAAAATTGCATGCTATTCCTTGTTGATTCTTAGTTGTGAAATGTACTGATTTATGGCTAGAACATACCCAAGGTGGCTGACAGTCATTCTTGGTAGAGACAGAAGTAAAATAGACCAGAAACTGACTCCAAGTTCTAAATTCCTGAACACCATCGTGGACTCTCCAGTCCTTAGTAGGCAGTCGCTCTACAGTTGAGGAAAGAATTTGGATTAAACAGGTCACTTTCTTGTTACTCTGAGCACACCAATGGTTTTGTATTCTTTTTTTTTTTCCTGTCTGCTTTGTTTATTGTCTTTGGTCATGTCTATTTATTTAATTCTTTTTTAGTTTACAGTTCCCGTATTTTCCTTACCTTGAAATATCTGATTGGGAAAAGGGATGAGATAAAGATGCAGTACATCATGATGAACGCTCTGCCTCACAAATTAGAAAGTAGACCGTCAAACGGCCTTTAAAGAAAGCAGGTTCCACATATCCTCATTCTTCTGGAATGCTCTGTCAGTTCTCTGGGGTTGTAATTGCTGTTGCTGCCATTTTACTGCCCTGGCTCTGTCCCATAGCATGTGCTCCTGCAAGAACACACATCTCTATGCCTGCTTGCCATCCACAGTACCAGCATCTGCATTGGGCTAGAATAGTAATTGTGGTTGCTTATATCATCCTATATGCCTACTATGCTAAATGTATTGTGTCAAAGTCTCAAGGAGACCTGCTTTTGAGGAAATCATAACTCAAAGGCACTGGAACTGTTTAGAAACAGAAATGGTTTTGAAAAGACTTGTTGTACTCATATTAAATTGTCTCCAATATAATATGAGGCAGCAAATCAGGAACAAAGAAAAAGTTCCTAGACAGAAGTGTATCAAACGTCTAAATAGTTGCCAGCTGTGTGGCATGCTGGACGACTGGTTAAACAAACTGATAAAGAATTGCACTGGGGAGTACTTCTTGGTATAATTGTACTTCTCATTTGTGGTTAGAGACAAGGTCAAAATCTTGGGGGCCCTTGTCCTAAGGGCCATGCCCTCTTCCCTTATACAAATGCTTTATTAATTTAGGTTCTATAAATACACACTTTATGTATATAAAGTTGAATTTTAATAGGATCTCTTTCTGAAAGCAACGTTCAAAAGAATTGGAGGAAATTTATATGCAGCTTTTAATAATTAAAGTTCACGACTTGAGGGCTGACTCTACTTTGTAATTTGGTTTAAAGGGAAGAACTGACTCTTTAATCGCAGTGATTGAATTAAACTTCTATATTTAACTGGTATTTTGAAACGATTGCTGTTTCATTAACCAAAATGTTTTACAAGGCCTTTTGAAGAATAAATATTCAAAAGGCTAAAAGGATTTCTAAAGTTTCAGTTATTGTACCTTCTCACATAAACACAAACATTTAAAGCATGCGGCTGTAGAGGTGACTCAGCAGACAGAGTTCAGGTCCAGCACTCTTATAGCAATCCAGGTTTCCTGCCCGTACCTGAAACACCTAAACTGGAGGTTTGAAAACCCACTAACCAGAGTTGGCTGCCAAGAAAGTGTCAATCTCAGGCTAAGAGAGAGGTGACGTTATCAAAGGAATGGGTAGAGACTAATAAAAAGGCATCTGATGCCTGCTGTGGGCCACATAACACTTAGGCAGATGTTCATATCTCTTATCTATGTGCACACACACACACATAGATAAGTAAATAAACAAATCTTTAAAAATGTAAATTATTACTCACTGGGAAGAAAAACATGTTAAAGTGAATTTTTTTTGTATTTCTACATAAAATTATTCTGAAATAATTTATAAAAATGATGTGCAAAGGCATTGCTTTAGTAACCAGGATTTGATGATCTGAGAATATAAAACATATGTTATGATGCTATTAGCAGCACACAGACACTAGTCAATCAATGAATTCATTTTTATAACTAAAGGTTTGGCTTGGAAACTGTTAAAAGCAAAATTTTAGAAAGCTGATATAATCTTGGAAAAGTTACTTAACTATTTAATTGCTCTAAATGGATCAAGAGACTCTTGCTAACTGTGAAAGACATTTCAAGTTGAATATACATGACTAAAGAAATTTAGTAGTTTAATTTCCATATAATACCTTAAATGGAAGTAACAATTCTTGGTATGTTACCATAAAACTTATTTTTTCATTTTAATTTTAAAGATTATTCATACTTAACAAAATAAGTAATTTAATAAAGAAAGTAAATCTTCAAACCATGAAGAAAAATGTAACCATTTGGGACTGGATCCATCTGTAAAGTAATTTTCAAGCAACCATGAGATCCTGTGATTAATCCCCAGAACCTGTGTAAAAATCAAGTATGGTGGCTCTCAATTCCAGTTAGCACAGAGGGTCCCCAACCCTTGACAAAGAACAACAGGCAACTAAGAAATGCTGAGAATGAGAGGAATCATCTCTCTCTGGGAAGAACTGCAATTGTTATCAATACCAAATCACCAGCCCTGAAATCATAAATCATATGCATACATGTACTATAATATAGACTGAGCAGATTCTACTTATATATTTAAGGTTCTACTTATATACTTAAGGTATATGTGATTTCAAAAAATGTAGATATGGTGGCACATACCTATAATCCCAGTATTCCTACCCTGAGATGAAAGACACAGAGAGAGGAATTAGCATTAATCTTTCCAATGTCCTTTTCCTTTCTAAACTGTAAATTTTACATTTCCTTCTGCCTAACTTGTCCTTGTTTTCATTGTAGATCTACATAACAGTAGTTACTAGCAACTGTACAAAACAGCCAATATTAGGCTTCCTTGAAATAGTCTTTGACAAAGCGATCAGCTCATTACTTTTTTATATATATTCTCAGGAAAATTTTTAAGGCAAGTGCTGAAAACAGACACATTCTTTGACAAAATATCACAAGAAAGGTTTCTAGCCCAATTGCTGATATTAGTCCTCCTTGAAACCTTGTGAGCTAGGTGTCCGCAGAACACATAACTCTAAGAACTATGGTCTTCAGTCTCCTTCTGGGATGTATCACATACCTCAGGGTACACTTTTCACCTATAGTCTTCCACATCCTTCAAAAACAACAGCATGATCATGTACAGTACAGTAATACCCTCTCCCTGATACCAATTTCTTACTGGCTACTTTCTATTTCTGTGATAAAACACCACAACTAAAGCTATTATATTATATTAATTATATTAATTATATTATATTATATTATATTATACATTATTATATTTATAAGGAAGGTCTGACCTGAGGCATACCATGGTATAAGAAGTGGCAGCAGCCGGGCGGTGGTGGCACATGCCTGTAATCCCAGCACTCTGGGAGGCAGAGGCAGGAGGATTTCTGAGTTCGAGGCCAGCCTGGTCTCCAGAGTGAGTTCCAGGACAGCCAGGGCTACACAGAGAAACCCTGTCTCGAAAAATACCAAAAAACCACACACACACACACACACACACACACACACACACACACAAAAGTGGCAGCAGACAGTGGCACCATTGTGGTAGGGAAGTGTGGTAGCAGACAGGCATGGCGACTGGAGCTAGAAGCTGAGATTGGCTCATATCTTGAAAATCAAACAGAAAGTTAAGTGTACTAGGAATGATGCATGGATTTTGAGCCTGAATAACTACCTCCAATATCATACTTCCTCCAGCAAGGCTAAACCTCCCAAACCTACACAAACTAAGTCACTCACTGGGTGCCAAGTCTTCTGATACCCAAGAATATGAGGGATATTTTATTTAAACCACCACACAGTGCTTGGCGGACAGTTATTTTATTATGTTGCTTGGTCACTGAGATATTTTATACATATTCTAGCAACACTGTTGCAAAAATATTTTATGCTTATCATGGATTGTGAAGTATCATGTTAATTAAGAAAATGGCTGAGAAATCTAGAGTGGTAGCCTATATTCCATAAAGAGAAGGAAACAGAAGTTAAGAGAATACAATTACCCAAAAATCTAAAGCTAAAAGGCAAGAAAGGCAGATTTGAGATCAGATTTTCCTAAATCCTACTCAATGCCTTTCTCTCCTCAGCTTCATGAAATACCTGCTCCCAGCCAAAGAAAGCAAGGCCCTCAGCCTAGGTCTGCACGTACACGGATGCTCAGAACACAGTTGTTTCTGGATTCCTTTTAATTAATGAGACAGTTGTAAATGTAGACCAAGGATGTGCCTTGTGCTGTATAGATTGCATCCAAAGCTGCTTAAGTAATTGAGTGGTTATGGCAATCTTCCTAAATCATTGCGAATTATTAGGCAGCATGTGGTACAGTTGGAATCAAGAGGGCTCAGGTGTAATAAATGATTGTCCTTTGAGAGAGTCATTTCTTCATAATAGGCCTGTGATTCATTAGGGACATGCAAGAAGCTCCAACTGTGGTAATTAACTGCACTGAGATATGTTATAGACACAGATCCATCTGATTCCTGTATGAATTACTACTGGAAATAAAGTTTGCTGGGAAACTACCAAAAAAGTGAAAAATAGCAGAATTGTCCATCTATTCCTTGTTATATTTTTATGAAAGTATCAGTTATTTTAGCATGAAGCATTTCAATTACCATCTTATATATTTGTTTAAAGTTTATCCACTTGTACTAAATATTTCTTAAATTAGGAAGTCTAAAAAAAACTCAAAGGGATACCAAGGAGAGGAGATAGGGTATTATTAGAGTTTCAGAGAAATATAACATAAAAAATAAAAAGTGGAAATTCTTTTCTACTTTTAGGAACATTACTAAAAGCATTTAGAAATAAACACAGACTAAGAATAATTCTGTAATTATCCTACTAAAGATAATGAATCATAAGGTGTTCTGTTGAGGAAATATTTCCCTGTGCCCATGTCCTCAAGGGTCTTCCCCAGTTTCTTTTCTATTAGTTTCAGTGTGTCTGGTTTTATGTGGAGGTTCTTGATCCACTTGGACTTGAGCTTAGTACAAGGAGATAAGAATGGATCAATTTGCATCCTTTTACATGCTGACCTCCAGTTGAACCAGCACCATTTGTTGAAAAGGCTATCTTTTTTCCACTGGATGGTTGTAGCTCCTTTATCAAATATCAAGTGAGCATAATTCTGTGGTTTCATTTCCGGATCTTTAATTCTATTCCATTGATCTACTTGCCTGTCACTGTACCAATACCATGCAGTTTTTAACACAATTGCTCTGTAGTACTGCTTGAGGTCAGGGATACTGATTCGCCTAGAAGTTCTTTTACTGTTAAGAATAGTTTTAGCTATCCTGGGTTTCCATGAAGAATTGAGTTGGATTTTGATGGGGATTGCGTTGAATCTGTATATTGCTTTTGGCAAGATGGCCATCCTAAGTGATTACATAAGCCTGAGTGCTTCCCAGGAGGTCCACAGTGACCAAGGGCACAGAACCCAGCCCAACTTTCCTTCTAGGCCACTTCCCTGCCCAGGCCAGACCAGTGGCCCAATACCTGCCCAAACACTACAGCCCACAAGCCTAAGTGATCACATCATCCTAAGTGAGGTAATGCAGTCTCAAAAGAACACTCATGGTATGCACTCACTGATAAACAGATATTAGCCTAGAAGCTTGGAACGTCCAAGACACAATTCACATATTAAATGATGCCCAAGAAGAAGGAAGGAGTGGCCCCTGGTCCTGGAAATGCTCAGTGCAGCAATGTAGGGGAATACCAGGACAGGGAAGTAGGAAGGGGTGGATTGGGGAACAGAGGGAGGGAAGAGGGCTTATGGGACTTTTGAGAAGGGGGATCCAGGAAAGGGAAAATCACTTGAAATGTAAATAAAGAATATATCAGCTTGATCCAGCATTGTAGGGGAGTACCAGGACAGAGAAAAGGGAGGGAGAAAGACAGGAGAATGGATGGAGAGAAGAGGACTTATGGAACATAAGGGGGGGGGGACTGGGAAAGGGGAAGGCTTCTAGAATGTAAACAAAGAATATAGAAAATAAATTAAAAAAGAAAAAAGAATATATCAAATAAAAAATAAGTAAGGACTCTATATGATTAATAAAGTCATGAATTTTCAAGGTCAAAAAAAGTTAATGCATCAAAGACAAGGAAACAAAGATAATAAATCATATTTAAGTTGGCTCTTCTGTAGGGCTTCTCTGAAGCCTCCTGGGTATTATAATCATTCTTTGGTTTTTCTTGAACACATTATATTATGTTCTTTCAGATTTTAAACGTAGGCAGATACCCAGCCAAACACTGGAGCCTTCATGCTTCCCAGGAGGTCTACAGTGACCAAGGACACATGAAAAATTTGCCTAAAAACCCATGCCAGTTAGGATACCCACCTAGCCCAGTTGACATGGGACCTACCGTGACACCAGATCTACCTTTCCTCTGGTCCACTTCCCCACTGGGCCAGATCAGTGGCCTGGCAGATAAACACTCAAGCAGCCTGAGTACTTCCCAGGAGGTCCACAGTGACCAAGGGCACAGAGCCCAACTTTCCTTCTAGCCCACTTCCCTGCCCAGGCCAGACCAGTGGCCCAATACCTGCCCAAACACTACAGCGCACACACTACAGCCTACAAGCCTCCCAAGAGGTCCACAGTAACCAAGGACACATGAGGCCTGCTGCAACCAGAGACACAGGAGGCCCAAACTAACAAGAGACAACACAGACTGCCTCTAAGGAAGCTAGCCCTAACTCAAGTCATGGACATCTACCTGCCTCCAAGGAGACCAGTTTCAGTCAGAGACACCCATGCCAGTTAATACCAGAGAGAACCAGATGACCAGAGACAAGTGTATGATCATAAACGACAGACCCCAATGCAATTTGGCACCATCAGAACCCAGTTCTCCCACTGCAGCAAGTCCTGGATACCCTAACACACATGAAAATAAGATAATGACCTAAAATTCCAACTCATGAAACTGATAGAGGCCTTTAAGAAGGATGTAAAGAAATCCCTTGACAAAATACAGAAAAACACAGGTAAACAGGTAGAAGCCCTTAAAGAAGAAACAAATAAGTCCTTTCAAGAAATACAGGAAAATACAATCAAGCAGATGAATTAATTGAACAAAATAGTCCAAGAACTAAAAATGGAAATAGAAACAATAAAGAAAACACAAGAGAGGCAACCCAGGAGATGGACAACCTAGGAAAGAGATCAGGAGCTACACATGTAAGCATCCCCAACAGAATACCAGAGACAGAAGAGAGAATCTCAGACATAGAAGATACCACAGAAGATATTGACATGTCAGTCTAAGAAAATACAAAGTGTAAAAGCTTCTAACCCAAAATATTCAGGACAAATTCAGGACACGATGAAAAGATCAAACCTAAGAATAATAGGATTAGAAAAGGGTGAAGAATACCAGCTGAAAGGGCCAGAAAACATCACTCTTCTTCCATTTTTGCTGCATATTAATTCCTCAAAAACATTGCTCCCTGAGAATAATATACCACAACCTCAAACTGCAGATATTTTGCTATCATTTCATAAGTTCTCTATTGGTGAATACGCTCTAAGTAATTTTCATTTATATTGATTGGGCATGAAGCCACAATATAATTTAAGAGAATGTCAGGATGGATATTTTTAACTTCCAAAGGTAAGCATAGAAAGTTTTCTATCTTGTATGCCTACATTAAAAATATTAACCTTAAAACCTAAGAATCATAATTAGAAATTCAATTAGTATAAATGAGTAAAGATGTTTGCATAGGTTCTACTAATCTGACTTGCTCTTGGATCAGTTACACTGAAATCCTTTGTTTCTCTACCTCTCTTCTTGCCTCTTCCCCTCCTCAACTTCCCCATCCTCTTCTCTCACTTTATCCCTTCCCATTTCTTCTCCTTTTTTCTTCAGTTTGTTTGAAACAGGGTCTCATTAGGCAACAGTGGCTAGCCTGGCACTTAGTATATAGATGAGGCTGGCCTTGAATTCACAGAGATCCCCTGCCTCTGCCTCCCCAGTGCTGAGATTAAAAGACATGACACCATATCTGGTGTTATTGCTCTACTCCATAAATAATATCTCATACATTATTTGCCTATAAGAAAAGACAGGGCATTATTTAAATTTCCCTGAAGAAAATGATTCTAGAAAAGGTCATGAGCCAAGCATATCTTTGCTTGTTGCCCTTACTTAGTGCACTGGGCCAGGGCAATGTAGCTTCCCTCTCCCTTTTGAAATATAATTTTTTTCTGAAAAGTATTTTGAAGGTGATTAGGACAAAACTTTTGAAAATATTTCTGAAAACTGAAAAAATCAGTATTGAAAAATTCAATATTCGATGTATAATTGTTACATGTAAAATGGAATGTCAAGTTTTATGCCTATATAGAATTAAGAACATGCCAAGGATCTGCTAAACTTCTGAATGAGGAGGTCAACAAGATTATGAAATGGTACCCAAAAAAACTTGAGTTTCCATTTATAGGAATTGACAAAATAAAGTCAGAATAAGACCAGTGGATTAGAGAGAATAATATTTTACATCATAAAACCCAAAAAAAGAATAGTTTTTATTCCAGGAAGAATCAAATTCCATCTTTACAAGATAGATTTCTACAAATTGACGTGAAATGCCAGTTTGGTCTTTCATCTGTAGCTAATAATCACAAGAGCTAGCTTCAGTAGTTTACCAATAATTTTTCAATGTTTCTTTTGCTTTAAACCCAAGTTTTAGAGAATTATTCCTGAAGCACATGAACACATACCACACTCTCCTCTCTCTCTCTCTCTCTCTCTCTCTCTCTCTCTCTCTCTCTCTCTCTCTCTCTCTCTCTCCTCTCTCTCTCTCTCACTCTCTCCCTCTTTTTCACACACACACACACACACACACACACATGTAAGGAATGATGGTATCATATGCCTAGTAATGCATACAACAATTGTGCTCAGCAAATGAAGATTAACAATTTGTTCACTCCATCATCAAGAAAAGACTGTGTTTTTTATTTGCCTTTTGTTAAAAATCACTCAATGGCAAATCCAATGAAAGCATCCAACTTTTGAGTGAAATGAAAGATAAAAGTTCTGAATCATAAAGAATCCTTATTCTCTCATGAAATAGTGAGGGATTCAGTATACCGAGAATCTAAAGTACATCCACGTTTCTGGGAACCTGTGTTGGGGGCCATGGTAAAGATGTGGATGCTTCTTAAGGCATGATGAATACATGGAGGTTCTCAAACAGGCAGGAGTGACACCATCAGTCTGGTTTATGGGTTGATTCTTAAACTCTTTCTACAAAAAAAAATACCAAAACCATATTATTTTGTCTTTTTCAAAAAATCTATCTTAGGTATATGAGTGCTGTATTTACATGTATACATGCCGGACAGAAGAGGATGTCATATCCCATTATATATGTTTGTGAGCCACCATGTGGTTGTTGGAATTAAGCTCGTGACCTCTGGAAGAGAAGTCAGTGTACTTGAGCTATCTCTTCAGCATCTATTTTGTCTTTTAAAAACATGATTTCTCCTAGATTACTTGTAAGACTCCTATCATAATTTTACTTGTAGAAAATGTTGGCATTCTGAGTACTGAGTTTGTTAGGATTAGCCTCTGTCCATTGGCTGTCTAAAAGGGTTTATGACTAAAGCAAAGTTGAAAACAATAAAAACATCTTTTCCCACCAATATCTGTGATTTTGAGCATCAACATAGTAGGTATGTAAAGAATTGATAAGAGTATTTAACAGCATGTAATTCATGTTTAATACAATTCTCCATAATGAAATATATTTAGATATCTATTTTTCATAAGATGGCACACCTATCATATCAACCCCCCAAAGAAACCCCATATTACCAATAATTTCTCCTCCAGGCTTTGACAATTAACAGTTAATTTTTTATCCTCATAGGCTTTATAAATATAATGATTATTTTATATAAAGGAATAATATAATATACCTATTTTCATATTTGTTTTCTTTCATTTAGCATGTGCTTTCAGTGTTTAAATTGTACATGAATAAGCATTTCATTCTTTTTTTCATATTCCATAATGTCTCGTTTATGTATTCATCCAGTGGTAAACACTTGGAATCTTTCCACTGTTTGACAAATACCTTCCCTTTGGTTGGAATGGATTGCTTGGTCAAATGGTAATTCTATGTTTAATATAACAGGCAGACTGTTCCACAATGGCTGCATCATTTCCATTAGGTGTACATAGGTAGGTTTTAGTACCTTTACAACCTTGATATCATCTACCAGTGCCAAACTTCTTAAAAAAATTATTATCATACTATGAAATGGTATGGTATATGCCATAAACTGCTTAGCTGGGCACTGGAAGCCTGACTGAAAGTAATAGGATATTAAGAAAGACAGACAGAAGTAAGGCAAAGCTGGCATTAGGCTGTGTGCTAGGATTGAGAAACTCTAGCAGTGGCCTCAAAACTCAGTGTTTATTACACACATGGAAAACAATAGATTGACCAGTAGTCTCAGTAGGAGATTTGAGTAGGGAGCTGCATGATCATACAGTCTTCTTGAGCAAGGAAACTGTGGTCAGAGCCTTCTACACTGCTGTTCTGCCAAACATCAGCTGTTACACAAGCATCCTGCCTCAGCAAATATCCCAGTCTCAGGCATTGGGTAGTTATGCTTTGTGCTTTGCCTTGAGACTTCTTGGACATGCCTTTTTTTCCATATCAAGAATGCAGCCCTGGGTGCCCCCATTTGTTCCCTATAAGCATAGTTTTAGCTTGTGCTTCTCTGAAAGCCAATGTCACAACATTCTAATGTGCTTGCTAGCTATGTGTATATATCATCCTTATGAAACCTGACTTTCAATCCTTCTTCCCTTTTACTATGTTATTTTAAAAATGAGCTTACATTTTAGACCTTAGACTTGTATAATTTGAATTTTTTTCTTAGATTTTGTTTTCTTTTTTATTTCCTGATAATTTCTTTGGAAGTACAATTTTTCAATGTTGCTGATGTCTAACCTATCTATGTTTTCTTACATTATGTGTTTTTTCTGTATATATATATATATATATATATATATATATATATATATATATATGAAAATATTACTTAATCTAAAATCATGAAGATGAACAATTGTATTTGGCTCTAAGGCCCTTATAATTTTAGTTTTATTGTTAGATACATGATTTAAATTAGTTTTGAGTATGACACAAAGGAGTCCAATATTTATCTTTTATAATTGCACATACAGTTGCCCCACCATCTTGGATCCATGCCTGTGCCATTGTGTATGGCCATAGTCTAACAAACTGTGTGGAGGCTGCCCTTCTGTGCCACCCCTCTTGACCAGGAGGAAAAATATTATCCTAAGAGTTACAGCATGACCTGGCACTTTGACATGACTGACTGCAAAGAGAGAATGCGGAAATGATAGAAGCTAAAGAAATGGCAGACATGTACTGCCATTTCTCCATGGGGTCAGCTGGGTTATCTGCACTCTGATGGAATGGTACTTGAGCTACCCAAATCTCAGCACATTTGTTATGTACATCACAGCAGTAGTGCGGAGGTATCTGTAGATGGGCAGTAACATCAGGACGAGGTAGGCACAGTTGCAAGTTTTTACACACATTGATCAGTTGCTCTTAAACACTTGGACTAAAGGAAGGTTTTGCCTTTCTGAGCCTGACTCAGAGGAAAGCCTTTGCCAATTTCCTATAGGTGTAAGGCCTTGCTTCGTATCCATGTTAAGACAGTGCATTCCTTCAAGGCTTTCTTAGCTCCCCTAATGCTTGACAGGGGCAAAGCAAAACCAGATTTTCATCCTGCCCCAAAGCTTCTGACTTGCTAGAAACAAAAATGTTTTCTTTTGTTTTCCTTATAACAACACAATAAAAAGTTGTTTGTAGCTGTCGAAAGTATTCAGACACCAGAGTAGCCATTGGATTCCAATGAAAGTACAGTTTGAAAAGAAATGAAAAAAATTATATGTGGTTCATAGTTTTGTCACCATTGCTGAGTCTTAGCCTGGTACCAAATATAAATTAGAATACCTCCCACTTAATGGTCTAATTTGTAGAATAATTAGGTATAATTTTATACAAGTTGATAGATTTATTTTTAAAAAGCACATTGAGTCTTATCATTTAAACTAATTTGAATATTTCCAAATCTCAAAATTTAAAAGGAATTTATTCTCCTTTTAGAACTGAGGGGGTAGGCCAGAAGAGATGTTGGATCCCCTGGAGCTGGAGTATAGTAGGCTGTTAATCATCCAATATGGGTGCTGGGAAGCAAACTCCAATCCTCAGGAAGAGCAACAAGTGCTCTTATTCCCCCTGTCATTGCTCCAGCCCTGAAATTGCTCCTTAATAAAAGTGATATTCCAATCATGTTCCATGAAACTGAGGACAGACTGAGTTCTCAAGCTAGTCCACCTCTTTTGTGCTCTCTGATCCTTTCTGCTAGGCATTCAGATGCTTCAGGTCAGCCACACTGGCTGGCTGCACTGACCAGGGTGTTTTCTTCCATTGAAGGTTGGGCAAACATTTACCTGATGCCAACCAGGAAGCATCACCAATTTCACTATAGAACTAAGAAAACCCCATCTCTCTCCCTCCCTTTCTCTATCTATCTATCTATCTATCTATCTATCTATCTATCTATCTATAGAGCTACTAACTATTCATTCAGTACTTTAACTGAAAGATTATAAAAATAATGATGCTTATAAAACTTAAAATAGAAATAAATAAAACCAAACTTTGTGTCTAAATTTTTATGCAAAAATTTATTTCGAAGGGAATATAAAACTTTGAATAATCTGTTACCATTGAAAACTACATAAGTCATAATAAATAGAATTTAATAAGCTAAAGTATAGCAACTTCTAAAGTTGATAGAATAAAACCATTATGTGAAGAAATCCATGTAGTCTAACATAGTATTAGTCTCAATGTTCTATATACTATACTAAATGTTCACAGTTGCACTTTATCTTCTTTAAGGAAGAGAAAATTGTTGGAGGCAAAAATGTTAATTTAATTGCATTTTATCTTGTGTCTGATTAATCTTGCATAGTAAAAAGGGGAAACATTTGGGATTGCTTTCTATGCTAAATTGATAATAACTTTAAGGAAATCATTGTTATTACTTGAATATGAATTTTAATTTCCTGCTTGAAAAAGACATTAAAACACATCTTGAGCAATCTAATGGCTTAGGAAACCAAATACCAAATTGGATCACAGCACTTCCATGGGAAATGCTAGTGAAAAAATAAAATAGAGTGCTTACTTTCAGAAGTGTTAGTGTCTGTCCCTCTATATTCCAGAACCTCCTGTCATTTCTACATGCAGATCTGATGTGTTCTATCAGTTTGGTACAATTGTACAAGACTTATCTAGAACTGAAGCTTTTTGAGCTTTTGAAAATTGCATAAATGAAAAAGAACTACTATCAGTGAAAAATAAATCCTTAAATTATTTTCTGAAGAAAAAGATTTTTCCACAAAACTGTTCTAGTTTTATCTGTGACATAGTCAAGCTATGTGGTGAAAGAAATGGTCCCTTGCCAACCCCAAATCAGTAAAATGTTGACCGTGTGACATCCCAGTTGTAGTTCTGAGCCCAGTGCACAACTGCTTGTGGAACTCACAAAAAGGCCAGATGTTGCTGCTAGAAGGTTCCAAAGCTTGGCATCTGGGGTCTTGGCAAGCTTAGGAGATAGCTGTGGGTCTCATTCCTATTCCTAAAATAGAAAATGAAAGAAAAGTTCACAGCAAAGATTACAAATGGTTTTCAAGAGATAGAAGAATGAAAGGTAATTCAAAGTGACCGTAGATTATCAGTGAGCTGGTGGGTATCTAATTGGCAACATACAAAGACAATATCTATGAGTTTCAAGGCTTAGGACAATGATTCTCCATTATCCAAAAGCACACTCCAAGACAACTGCAGCAATGGAAGTATTCTGCAGTGCAGGAGAGCATGCCTTCTGTAGTTCCAACAAAGGTGAAGGGATTACCTCTATGTCCTCAATTTTACAATTTTAACAAACTGAATTACATCTGCCCTCTGTCTAGGAAATTAAGACTTTAAATGTGGAATCATAATAGGGCCTTTGGAACATGAAAAAGTATTGGTCCCTGCATCTGATTTTATACATTCATTGTTTTTCTTGGGGATACAGTTGTAGGTTTAGAGTAGGTCCTAAAAAGTAGTAGAATTGTACTCAAAACCTTGACACAGTCACCTTAAACCTGAATGATGCAACTTGGGAATTGTTTCTTAGAAATTGGTCATGTATCAAGGCAGGTTTGTTTGTAAGACTTAAATGTTTAAATGCTGACCTACCATTCCCATAATCCAGGGTGCTGCATTGTTCCCTAGTATTGATATGATTTTAAGTATTTAATGACACAGAAAATACTTATGATACTTAAAGGAGAGAGGATATTATCATCAATAGGTCCCCAATTTGAGAAAAAATAGATAACTGTCAACACTACAAAAGTCATGTTAGTAATTTCTAGGTTTAGACAGTGGATTGAGATAATTTTTGTCTTTCAGAATTTTTTAGCATTTTAAATTTTTGTAAGTATCGTATATAATAAACTTTCTAAAATGTTTTGCCAGCTGACTTAAAATGAAGTGCTTCATTATAGCATCCTAACAGCTTAGGAAATTGGAGAGAAAGAACACCTGCAAATAGGGAAACACTGAGAATCTTCTAGTGATTCTCAAGATTGTCCCTCGAATCAAAAGGGAGTTTTCTTTGTGTTTACTGAAGACTGAGCAATAAATTCAAAGAGGGGTTATGATTGAAAACAATTTGTAGGAAATCTTATTTTAAGCTTAGTACTGCCTGAGGAATATTTGATATAATGCCGCAGAGACAATCAGTTTCCTGGTGGACAATCATTTGATAATGACAATGATTCCTCATGTCATTTTCATGTGTGGTGAATCCCATGTGCCCTTAGCTGTAAGTTACATTGGTTGTGTTTTTCTTTCCAAGAATTTAATTTGGCCACTCTTTCCCTATACTTAGCATTAAAAATTACTCACTGTATCTTTAGTGTACTTGTTTATGGTTATAGATTTTCCATATTGTTTATTGTGCATTTGCTACTTATTGCTTTTTATTGACTCTTTAGGACTTTTGTCTTTTGTCAATATATTCAATTACATGAATATCTTTCCAAACGTACACGGAATTTTAATCCTTTAAGCTTTTAATACTGATGTCTACCTGTGATCCTTTAAATCTCGTGTTCAGGTAAATGTATAAAACTTCTGTAACACCCTGCAGCAGCTGAATTAGTTATTGCACTTAACTCAGGGTATAATTATCATTAAACAGACTTTTTTTTATTCTCAACCAAATTTAATATAAATTATGCTAGATGCTCTCTTAGCATCAGTCCTAAGAAGTGAGGTTGAGGGAGAAGTATATTAAATCCCATCCTTTCTCTTTCTGAGGTTGGTAGTGTGAGCACAGCTGGGCCCCAGGTCCACAGCCCAGCCCTGGGCAGAAGCAGTGAATTCAGCCATAACTACAGCACAGGCTGATCATTCTCCTGATGAAATTACACTGATCTAATTTGCACGCTGTGAAGACATTTGGCACTGGCTGGATCAGAGCCTTGACATCTTCATTGGAACTAAAAGTACACTAAGAACTGACATTAGGTTTTACATTCTTTTCTGCCAGGCTGTGGCATTTCATCCTCTTTAAAGACATTATTTCAAGAACATTTAATTTGGCTTTGGTGTGCCTGCCATTTCACTGGGTGGAATTCACTAAGCCAGAAAAGCTCAGCTGTAATAAAGTTTGGCACCAACAGCCCACCATATACCTGCACCACTCTGTGCAATTTAATTGGCATTCAGCGGGTTGATAAATGGATTGGCTTAATGAGACAATATACTTGACATATGCAGGACTCTCCTGGGGAATAGGATTCATTTTTTTTTTCACTTTACACATCAACATGTTACAGATACCAACACAGTCACTCCCAGCAGTTGTGTGGTCGCCAATGGATGCCTTCCACTGGCTGACCAATAACACAGACTTCCCACAGGCTAGCTCCATATTCCCTCAGCAACAGCCAGACTGTGGCTTTAAAATCTCACATCTTTTGTGTTTTTCCTAATACAAGGAACTAGGTGGCCTTCACGCTTCATTTACATACATCTGTACTTTCCTTGAGATGTCACATTGCTTGTGTTCTAAATAAGATCCCTTCAGCATGCTGTGGCATGGCAGCAGCCATGAGACCCAAGCAATAGCAAATTTTAGGTTTAACGACTGGCACACAACACCGACCAGAGAAGTAAGCGCCATTCTATCTCCAGAAACGTTGGTTTTGAGCAATGTATTTATTAAGACAACAAAGACACACCATTTTTCACTACTCAGGTTAGCAATGATGAAAAAGAAACCTAGTGCTGGGTGTGAGCAAGAGAGGGAGGGAGCATGGCAGCACACCCTGCTGCTGGGATCCTAAATTACTACGAGTTTTCTGGAAGGCATTGGCAATATGTATCAAAGGCCTGAACACATGCACAGCTTTCCACTGGGTGTTCCTGCTTCTGAAAATCATTCCCAAGGATCTAAGAATGTACCAAGTATAGATGGCCCATGTTGATCATATCATTGGCAATAACTAGAAAATAGTCAAACTGTCTAACAAAAATAATGCCTAAAAGATACCAAATATATAAATTCTAGAATATCATACAGTATCTAAAATACTAGAGTAGTGTATCTGTCATGAAAAGATATTATCGATGCCTTCGGAAAATTAGGTTTATTGTTCACGATTTTGTGGGGAAATTACATATAAAAAGCCAAAGGACAAATATTAAAATTGAATTAAGATTAATTTAATTATAAAGTAACAGTAGTACTTGCCTATAAGAATGTTCTTTTCTTCTTGTTTTGTCTTTTTTCTTATTTTCATTTTTAATTGAAGGTATTACTTAATAGATTTTATTATATTACATTTTAAATATTTAAAGGCATTTCTTTCTGCCCACATCACAGTTTCTGAACATATTTTGCTACTTTGCAAGTCATATCTTGCAGTTCAACTCTTCGAATGGTTCTAGGCCATTTAAGTGGTCCTTTGAACAGTTGTCCAGGAAGACATACAATTCAGGCAAAAGAAGTTTCTGTTTCCAATGTCCTTGGATTTGTTAGTAATGTTTTAATAGGAGAAAGCTGTTTTTAGGTTTGCTGGGGCCTCATGGGAACCCTGTGTCCCACAGGAGCCCTGGTTCAAGTTGATTATACACATCATGGTAGATGTTGAAGATGGAAGGAAAGGGATCCCGGGCTGAAAATGCCAAAGTGCCTCCTAATGACCTTCAGGCGTATTCTGGGGCTCGGTCAGCCTTCCCTCCCAGGCAGGAAGCGGCGCCAGGTGAGCCTCTGCCAGGGCAGCTGCTGCTCGCTGCTTTCCTCGCTGCTTCAGTGCACAATGTGCCTTGACATTCCTGCCTCTGGCACCGGCCAAGGTGCCTAGGGATGGGGAGGACTCCCATCAGCCACCGCTCCGCCTTTCTACTGGGTGCCAGTTTGATGCTCTCCTTTCGGCTCCAAAGGAAACTCCAACACGCAAATAAGCCCAAGGAAATGAAAAAATGAAACGGTGTGTGACAGTTTCTAATTACTGCATAAAAACAACATATGGAAACTTCATTGTCCATTTCATCCCTCGACGTGTACCATCAAGGCAGATCGCTTTTATTCCATCATTCTCCCGAGCCATTTGGACCTGTTTTATTTCAAAAAGGGGATTTTGTTTTGTAAAAATTTAATGGAAAGATGGCATTTATTTTCAAGTATAATTCTGCTACCACAGTCATTGAGAGTTTCTTTTTATAATCCCTCGCTGTTTAGTTCCCCACTTGTATTTTCATTCTATTCTAGTCAGCTAATTGTATTCCCCAGAGTTGTTCGCAACCTGGATTGAAACTGTCCATTCTTCAAAAGTTTAAATTAACTATCACTAAGTATCTCCTAGAATGCTCCAGTGGGTCCCTAATTACTTATTAGGGGAGGCAGGAGGATTTCGGCAGCCTGCTGGAGTCTACTCAACTCAAAGTGTCCTACGAGCATATGGAGAAGAGAAATAAGAAAAGTCAAGCACACTGCTCCATTAACCTAAGACACAACAGTGGGATAAAAAAAAAAAACAAGTTAATTCAAGCAACATGTTGAGGTTGAAGAGACTGGTTAAAGGTAGGGAGACAGGAGACTGGCGGCTGCTTTGTCTGAGCTCTGCTGTGTGATGAGAGCAACCCCTGTGCTGTCTTCCTCGTGGGTTTCTAAAAGGGATCAAGGCAGTTCCCCTTCTAACCTGACTTTTCTCTTTCCTGTTCCCTCAGAGTGCTTGAAAGGATTTAAGCACCCTTCGTTTTCTCTGTGGCCCAAGACACTGCTCTGCAAAGGTTGCTGGGATTGTGAATGCTTGCCTTTTAAAATTTAAAAGTGCAGGCAGCACCGAAGAAAACAGACATCCATCAAACACCCATTTGCTAAAAGCAAAACCTTCCAGTTTCTCCTCTTCTCCCGCTGGCCACAGAAGCACAGTCAGTTAATGAATCAGAAAAAAAGCTGGTTACCAGATGTCCTGGCTTATTAACACGCACATTGCATTCTGTAATGGCATTCACCAAGCAAGCTGTGTAGAACCCAGACACTGCCGAGGCAAAGTTTTCTCCAATGGGCTCCAAAGTGTGTGTGTGTGTGTGTGTGTGTGTGTGTGTGTGTGGTCAAGGATGGGGGTTTCACAGGTCTATTCAAGCCTTTGTGGGCACATTCTGTGGGAGAAGCATATAGATCTTGGCTTGGTCACACAGACCCTTTCCAAGGTCACCACGCAGCTCTGTGCCCTTCCTTGAATCAGAAGGAACAGAATTGCCGACATGGGCTCTTAAATGTTGAAAAGAAAGACTGCTAATAAACTTAGAGACAATCCAAAGGAGAGGCCAATTCGCTTTGATTGGTTTTCACCACAGCTAATTTTAAAGCCACCCATTGTTCAGCTCTGCAGTCTAATTTTATGTTAATATCCTGAAAGTTGTCAAATCTTGGCAAAACCTATGCATAAATTACATAGAAAGTGACTCACAGGAGGGGGAAAAGTAATGACTGTCATGGTTAGCCAAAGCCATTAATAGTCTGACAAGCAATAATAACCCAGGAGTTCGGGTCAACTGCTGCAGACATCTGTGAAACTTTTGCAATCAATATCTTTTCTTTTTTTTGGGGGGGGGGTAGGGGTGCTTAGAAGAGTTTTCTTCTAAAAATAATATGTAACTGACTGACCTTTATCAGTCTACCTACCCGGGCTGGACTTGCCCTCTCTCTTGGTTGACCACAGGCCTGCTTTTCATAAAACCACTGTTGTTTGTTTGTTTGTTTAAAGGAATGGGGGATAAGGATTAATAGTTTTCAGAAAGTGTCATGTGGCCCTCCAAACAGTAAAAAAATGTAAGATGTTTTTGTCTCAAGCTCAGTCATGAGTAGCAGTTCCTGCCATGCTTTGTAGGTAGGGAGAGATCTGAAGGCTCTCTTCAATGAGGCACCCTTGGTCCCAGGTCTTTTGGTGAGTTTTTTGATGTGCCTTTCCCTCCATTTCCTGCTCTCTCCCTCACCCAACACTCAACACTCCCTTCTTTTCTCCCACTTCTCCTTTTGTAACTCAGGGGGGAAAAAAGAATCAATCCTGTTAATCAGTTCGTGTTGCCCCCAGTGGTCAAAAGAGATTCCTACTCTCACTGCTATGCATATGTTTACATATAACAGACACACATGCAGAATCTATTGTTCATTACCACTAGTGGAATCAGCTATTTTTAGCTATACCTAGGATGTTTCTCCACAATTGTCATAGCTGATTTAGCCAGCACAGTGTTGAGTAGGAGTAGATACTCAAATATTAATCTCTAAGTAGGCAATGGGTGGGTGGACAGATGAAAGGCAGGCAGCAAGGCTCATTTCTATGTTGGCATTGCTATTGTAGCTTCACTGAAAGGGACTTTTTTTTTCTGCTGTAGACCATTGCCTGTGTGTAGGGTTTCACACAGAATATTGACAGGATACTTAGTGATGGTTGGTTGGTCAGTGGCTAGAACCAAGAACGGGAAGAGATAAGCAGAGCTGTGGTAAGAAATGGCCCTGGAGTCACACTAGTGATTGAAGCTAAAGTATCTCCTGCAGGTAACTGGAGACAAGTGGAGACAGGCAGAGAGACTGCCGTTGGTGTTATTTAAGATAGTCATTTGTGAGGGAGGGGTTGGGGGTGAGAGGAGAATCCTGACAGCAAAGCCAGTGAGGGAGATCTTTTAGTAATGGAGACAATGCTAAGACAAAGCATTAGACTGTCCAAAGAGCAGAATTTCCCCATTTGGTGACAGACCATGAGAGTCGAGCAGATCTGATTCTTTGGCATGACGTTTAGTTTTGTATGAATCCTGGAGGCAGAAGACATAACAATGGCTATGGTGAGAGCAGAAGGAAGGAACTGCAAAGTCCCATGGTCAGCAACAGTATGTCCTCCAGAAACCTTCCTTAAGAAATGGTACAGTCCTTCAGCAAAGTATTTCCAACGGTTGGTGATGAATCCAACAAATCAAATTGGACAAAATGAAACCTAACTGATGCTACTTGTTAAAAAACAAAAAAGCATTTTTAGGAAAATAAAAGCCCTCTCTTAAATAAATCATTGTGAAGGAAGTTAGCTAAACTGTACAAATAACCAATTAGTCATGTGAATTTAAGTAAAGAGAGTTTCCTATAGACACAGAGTTCTGGTGTTAACTGCATGTTGAATGAAATGTCCAACCTGACCTCACTTGTCTCCCGTCCCTAAATATTATAGTAACATACAGCAAAAGAAAGCGCAATTCATGAACTTAAAACATGCTCACATAACCACATCAACTCATGTGGATAACACCCCAGGCTTGTTCCAACAAATCAAGACGGAAGCAAGGGCTGGCACAGGAGCACATAGAAACACCAGTTGTCTGAAAAAGCAAGTTTGCTGTCATCTTGGGACATATCATTTTTAGAAACAATGACCCATTTGGCAGTCTCACACATGTTCCCCTCACTGAGAGCCTTCCAACATTCCACTCCTTCCTTTATTTAGGTTTGGGATTTTCATGGCTATAAATCTTTAGCAGAGCTAGTCTAGAATCCTAATTCCACTTGGTGTTACTCAATCTATCTACAATATTCCCCTCTTGCGTCTTCTATTACAAACTTGTGATTCCTTTCCTTGTGGTCCTTATCTGGGCACCTCATCTCATATGGCAGCAGTGGAGAATCCCTAATTATTTCACTGCTGAACTTGAACAGCTGTCCTCAATGGTCTATTTAACAGTGTTAGTGCTCTGGATGTTGAAAACAGCCTTTGTTGCATAAAGGATGTGATTTTCCCATTAGAAAACACATCCTTTTAACCCAAGCAACATCTGAACAGTTCTGAGTTAGATTTGTGCAAACTACAAGTCTCTTTTTTTTGCATTTTCAAATGAATTTCTATTGATCATTTCAATATTTTAAAGAATAGATAAGTAACTCCTAAAATGGGGAACTTGTTCTCCTAGTCCCCGAGAATCTGATAGCATCACTATTGATTTCATTTTGAGACTTTAGATAATCCTAAGTGTACAGTGAGATCGTTTTAGAATACGTGAATTCATTAAGCCACATGTATGGTTTTATAGAATATCTAAGCTATCTCTCTCTCCATATATGTATATACATATTCTAGGTCAGGTTGAAAGAGTGTCTGAAGAATTAATTACTTGTCCTTTGAAAAGGAAGTGCAGACTAAGTCTAAGTAGTATCATGGCACTGTAGGGCTGTTCCAGAACAGCTCTTTGTGAGAGGTATGGGGAAGGCAGCCATGCCTTTGGGGTAAAGGGGCCCTGTGTCTAGAGGAGTGCTTTAACTTCTGATTCCTGGTTTCTTCCATCTCTGTATTCTTAGGGAATTGTTTCACTGCCACTTGTTCTCTGAATTTCCCTGATAACAGGACTTCAACTGTTGGGCACTGATTCATGTCTTCTTCATCCTTGGATCTTTTACAACCAATAGTTATAATAATTCCTCCCTGGTGTTTTAATCAGTAGACTGGAGAGCTTGCTTTGTTTTGCATTTCATTCCCACTTACCATTTTCTTTCTAACTTGACAGGAAATAAATACCATTTTTTTTTACAATATTACAAGAGGTTGTCACTGGACATGCTGCTGTTCTTAGTCATATACTTCTCTTTCAGAACACATCTCATTTATTAATACACAATCTTTACATACTGGCTTGCCTGAAAGCATTAAAAGTGACAAATCTGAACAAAATCAATTAATTATTCCCCCTAATAATTTGCAGAGATTTACACCAGCCAACTAAAATAATAAACACTTCAAAGTCATTCTGAATGATTTGCATGTGTGGATTATTTCTTCTGGAATCGAAACATCTTTTAGGAAAATTCTACAATAGATTTCCTAATTTCAGAGTATAGAATAAAATAAAATAAAACAAAACAAAACAATGCTTCCTTAGTTTTATTTGCCTATGAAGAATTTAGCTTAATTTTTAGTATTTGTAAATAAATATTTAGGAAGCAATATGCAAGGGTATTTTACAGCATTCATTAATATGTATTGTTAAGTCTGTGAATACTCTGAATATATGGGAACAGAATTATATGTGTAAAAACATTCTTTTGAAAATTCAGTGCATTTAAAGTAAAATGCATGGAGAATTTACTGTAAGAGAATGAATAACACCTTTTCTTTTTAAGATGAATGATTCAGTTTATAACTTGTCAAGGGTCAACAAGGGTCAACTTTGCCAGGCCAAATGCTCTGAGAAGTCTGGAGAAAAATCCCATTACAGAATGGCTATTTGGCACAAAGGGGCTATTGATTTATAAAGCACACAATCTCTGCTTCTCTGCTTTACATTATGAAAAATCTTCTGTAATTGTTTTATTCTGAAATAATTAAAACAGCGAAAGTGGTTGGCACGGAGTGGAAATGGAATGCTTACATGGGGACCTGGGATTGGCACTTGAGAAGTCCAAGGTTATTTATCTGAGCTCAGCTGTAACTCCTTACCCTCCCCCTGAGTGTGACGAAGGGCTAGAGGCTGCTGAAGCCCTTCAGAATTCCTTTTCTATTTCTTCTTCAGAAATAAATTTCTATCCAGAATACATAAGCCAGCAACCAAAAGATTGCATTTGTTCTTTGTAGTTAGGTAGGACAAAACGATGAAGTACCAGCCTGTGAGAACTTGATTTCTGCCTAGGCAGTGTAAAGTCAGGGGTATTTAGCATTTTGATTCTTCTTCCTGAGGTTTGGGCTGCAGATGTGCCGATCAAAGCTCTGGTTGCCATTTGAAACTGTGATGCAAACTTGAAGATGGAACAAGAGCCACAAGAGGAGAAGTGTGTGTGGAGAGCTAATGACTGTGGTGCTGTTGCTCCTTCATGCACTGCTGGACTCCAGAACCTTCTTCTTGTTTGTTTGTTTTGCAGTCACTATTCTTATGGGTTTTCTCTTTTATGAACACGATCCAAGGTATTGAATGGGAAGCTTTCATTTCTGTTTTGCTATCACTGGGAGGAGCAGAATGGCTAAGAGTGTGTTTCTTTGCAACAGGAACCTTAAGCAGCTGGATCACATATGTCAGGGCATGATATTATCTTGGAATAAAAGCTCTTCCAGCCACCGGCCACACTATTTTTACATCATTTTTAAGTTTAATTATGCTGCCTATAAATACACTGCAGGGTGTGTGTGTGTGTGTGTGTGTGTGTGTGTGTGTGTGAGAGAGAGAGAGAGAGAGAGAGAGAGAGAGAGAGAGAGAGACAGAGAGAGAGAGAGAGACAGAGAGAGAGAGAGAGACAGACTGACAGACAGACAGACAGAGACAGAGATAGAGACAGAGACAGAGAGAATGCATATGATATTATTATTGTTGGTATACAGATAAGAAGACTAAGCCAGTTAGGAAGCTTAAATGTGTGAGACAGAAATTAACCTCTAGTACTAGCCTCTGCTATGTCTAAATGAGGATCTACTCATTTCCTAGAGACTGAATAGAGAGAGTGCATTGTCTCTCATGAGAACAGTAGTTTCCATTCGTTAACCAGTTGATACTCTCCAATTCAAGATCAAACCTCCATAAACGAGATTGTGTTTGTAATTATGCCTCATCCTGTCTGAACAGATTTAGCCAGAGAGCCCTAGAGAACAGAACAATTCCTCATAGTCAATCCATACTCCTGACTTCCTGGGAGTAAGTGGATAGGATGGGTCAGATGAGAAGACCTTGACCATGATAAGTCATGCCTCTGTGTGAAGCCCACCCACTGCGAGCATTGCTCTCCCGGAGCCCTCTTCTGAGTCTAGCCAGTAAGGTGCTGACCCCTGAAAGACAAAGTCTTTGCAGTTCTATTTTGCTTTACATTTGTAAAATGTAAGAGAGAGCTCTATTCTTATCCTAAGGTGAAATAATAATTCTCTGGAACGAACAGTTTCTCCTCTATGCTTCCTTGTGTGTGTGTGTTACTGTTTCTTATTTGCATTGAAGAATATTCCACTATACATACAACAACAGATAATTTGATTGAATAGATCCTATGTATCAGTCAGTGAATTGTAATCTATGCATAGTACAAAAATTCTCCCAATATTGGAAGCCTCTAACATTACTCTTTTACCCTGTCAACAGTGCATCAACAGGGGGATTGGTCCATACCATCTTCACCTGAGGCTAATTATACGTTTTCTCTTTTGGACATGACTACCCTTGTGGCAGTAGTTTCACAGACTGACCTGTTTCCTCTCATCTTTCTTTAGGTAGAATAAGATATGATTTCAAGATGAAGATCAATAGGTACAATGTTGTGCCTCACACAGAGGCACAGCAAAAATGAATATTTTTACAACATATGAAATAATCCTAATGATTTGGTTAATAGGCCAAATAGCTAGGTAGTTCAAATGTAGGAAACTTCTAGTTTCTCCAGTAGACCATGTGTCCTCCCACTTTCCAGCCTGCTGCCTTGCATTAATCTTCCTGTGATCTCTTGTGCCCCTTTCTTCATAGAAATAGTGTGCTGCCTCAGAATAGACTGCACATCTTTTTTGTGTGAGGTGGTGTGTGTGTGTGTGTGTCTGTGTGTCTGTGTGTCTGTGTGTCTGTGTGTCTGTGTGTGTGTGTGTCCCACAGCATGTGTGTAGAGGTCAGAGGATTGCCTCTGGGTGCCATTCTTGTCTTCTACCTTGTTTATGTCAGGGTTTCTTATTGCGACCAACACCAAAATGGCTAGCTTCTGAGCTTAAAGGGATGACAGACTCCTGTGCTGCTCCCAGGGATCCTGGAGATACCGACTTTGGTTGATAGCCTTGCCAAACAAGAACTTTATCAACAGAGCTACTTCTGCAGCCCTGTACCTCTCTGGGTAGCTTTACTTGCCTCCCTAGCCTGTTCTTACTCCAGGTACTTCCACAGTTGCCCAGTTCACATACTTCCAACTCTATAAACATTTCTTGCTGTCACCCTCCCTTCCCTGACCTATTTCTTTCCTCCCATCCCCCCTCTCTTCTGCTCCCTCTCTTTTTCTTTTTTTCTCCTTCTAAGGTAAATGCATGGAAATCACACATGGCACATAGAAAATAGCCAATTTTATTATTACATGAAAGTTGTTTTGAGCTTGATATAATTGATTACTGTTGCTTTAGAAAGAGCTATGAAGACAAAAAGACTGCTAAGAATTTGTTGACAGCCATATTAAGTCTGCCATCTTGTATGTCTAACAAGTTAAGGGTTTTACTGGCTGTAAGACCACATAATACTTGATGGACATGTTTTATGAGAGATTCTCAAGGGAGATTGTAGGAAAGGGCACAAAAATAGGTGGGAATTTGAGATATGTGCTAGGTTACTTTGAGGTAGCTGAGAACTGTTTCATATAAACAAACAAGTGCTTTTTGAGGCTAAATATTATTACTGGGATAATATACTAATAAATTATAATTATAATTTAACTTATATATTCTATATAAACATATATGTATATAAGTATAATTATATATACTTGTAATTTCAGTAATGCTAGTAGGAATTATAATTCATCCTTCTTTCATTTGTTTATTGCTTGCTTATCTCCATTAATATAATGACTAAAAAACAGAAAAAATGTATTAAGCATTTTTATTAGTGTATAGAAGTGACTGTTTAAAAATGTCTGTGCTTACATGCATGCATTTACACATCTTTGGACTAGAACAAGCAAACTGGATGAACAATGCAACCCTGTGTACAATTAACACATCTTAAAGATCAATACAGGCAAAAGGAGATCAAAGAACAAAGGAAGAAAGACACTGGGATCATTCTTAGCAGGGAGCTAGAGCAAAATCTGCTGTATGAAACAGGAGAACTTATACCACCAATAATGTTTTAAGCCTTTTTCACAGCCTAACACAGGATTCTATACTCTAGTTTCACATTAGGCTCATCTGAGAGTCTTTAAAAGGTCTCTAATTCCTTTCCTTGGGCTCCGGATGGAACAATGGATTTTCTGAACCATTCCCAGGAGTGTAGAATATTCCACTGGAGACGTAAATTGCTAATGTAAATAGCTGGGCAGTGATTATTAGTCAAAAAATTTAAAGATGAACTTACATCTAATAGCATTCAAGGGTCAAACTCATTTGGCCAAAGAGAATGTTTATGATGTACAAAGCTCCTCCAGGGGAATAGCAGTCTGGGGCAACTTCTCTCTGTTTCTGTCTTCCCTCTGTCCCTATGTCCCTCTTCATCCCTCTCTCAATGACCTTGTATCTGCTAGGCAAGTGTCCTACCACTGAGCTATGTGCCCAACCCTGGCAGTGAGACTTGAAAAGAGAAAGTGAGCAAGACAGCAAAAGCACATGGGCAGGAGCACAGGATGGACCTCGCTGGCGGAATGTGTCCTCAGCACTGAGTACAGAGTGAGGGCAGCATGGAGAGCCTGCGAGCACACGTATACTTGGAGGATTTGGGGAACATAAATACTAAACAATGAATGTTAAAGCCTGCCTTTCGTGGGGTCATTAGAGAGAGAGATTTTGTGAGGAGGCCTCCTTCCATCTTCCCCTTTTTCATGTATACAGTTGGATATAAAACATACTGGGGAGAACATTTACCCACAATGCTTTGCTTTACTCAACAATTTGCCTCTTTCAACAATGTCGTGTATGCGATTTAATCAGGACGCTTTGCATTCCAACAACTTAAAATGCTCAGGTGCTTGATGGAAGCTTTCGTTCTGTAATCTCTTTTACATAAGGAACTTGCCAGAATCAAATGTAAGCAAGTGACACTGATGCTTTAATCTCCCACAGCAATGCTATCATTACACAGTTGTAACTAAAAAAAAAAAATTACTTTGTGCTTTTCACACTTTTAAGGGTGATGGGTATTAAAGACACATGGAAGCTGATTTGAGCCAGCAAGTTGCCCTTGGAACCATATAATGCCATTGATGGCCAAGGCCTTGTGGCTAACATCTGTTTTCAGTGTCAGGATTGTTAGTACTGTCCTAGGCCCATTTTCAAGGTAACTCTGTGCGAGAATGTTTCTTTGCCGGACCCTCTTGAAGGCAGTGGTTGTTGCTAGGTTGGGAAATGTTGTAAAGGTCCAAAGGGAGATAAGGCTTTGAACAAGCTTTCAATCTCTGCTTCCTACCACAGAGGGACTTAGGATCAGTGCTACCACTAATAGCTGCCCAAAAACAAACATCTCCTTTCTTTATTCAACGTGATTTTTTTTTATTTTTTTCCCCATATCATTTTCTAAATTGGGTTATTTATACTTATTAGGAAAATTGCCTTATGGAATGTTAGTTTGAGTCTTACGTGCTTTTATATCACATCAGAATTCTCTGGTGCTATGCAGTACTTTTCTCTGAGATTAGAAGTTTCCACTCAAAGAAAGTTTGTTGAACCAAAGGATGATCCAGGGGAGGTGACACAAGAGGACATCTCTAAGGAACAATCTCAGTAAGATGAAGGGAGGACACAACAGAATGTTCTAAGAGGAAGGGACACACTCCATTCTCTAAGGAGGAAGTAAACAACTCAATAGCTTCAGGAAGTCACTGAAATTGATCAGATTCACTAGATTCTCCCCTCCCTAGGTACATATAAGCAGCACGGACTTCTGAGCTATCTGAAAGAAACAGAGGCCAAGCAAACCACATGGAAAGACATTCTCCAACCTGTTGAGCTACTTGCACATTGTTTTCTGTTCTAGAAAGTAACTCCTTACCTATATTGCTGTAAGTAACCCCAATAAAAGTCATTGTTTCACCATGCTGACCTTTGGTGGTCTTGTCATTGGTTCCCTATCTGGAGTAAGTAGATGCTTGTTTATATCTTCCTAGAAACATCGTCACACAACATCAAGTAATGACATCAGAAAGTAAATTTTGTAGGAGTTTGCAGGATTTGAGAAGTAAGTAGTGGTCTGTCTTTGGAATAAGCAGATCTTTTGTCCATTGACCACAAAAGGGTGAGGCTTCAAAATACTCTAATGAAAACTCAAAGGAGAGAGTTTAGTTGTGTGAATTTGAGAGAAGGCCTAGCAGAATCTCAAAGAAGGAATAGAAAGGAAGTACCTGGCACAATTACCCCAGCAGAACTATGCATAATGGAGAAAGCAGTATTTCCAAAGGAAACTGGGTTAGTGCTGTCAACAGAGAACAGATGCTGAATGCTCAAAAGCTAATAATGCTCACCTCCATATTATTACTATTATGGAATAATCCATCAAAACTGGTTGCCCATTTGGCAGTACTTTACCACTAAAGGAATATTACCTTAAAAAAAAGTTGATATATTTATGATAAAACCAAACAAAAATCCGAAACCTTGGTTTCCTTGAGTCTACTGTACTTTACTAAAGTATATAATACTATGTACTTTTAGTATCACGAACATTTTTGTTCTTTCCTGCATGTGATTTTTGATGTAGGTTGGAATGGATGCATCTGCAGCTAATTCTTGTTTGCATACTTTGGGGTTAGGCTACTCCTGCCTTGCATATTTACTTATTTTATTAGGAAATAATTTTGAGTTATTACCCATCTGACATGATGAGTAGAGAAGGCAAGGTTTGGAAGAACTTCCAACTACAGAAAATAAGTTTGGTGAGTTGTGGAGTGATTCCTACATGATTCTTGTTTTCAAAATGAGATGTTATCCCAAGTGGAGCAAACACTCAGTACAGAAGACATAATAAAAAGCAGAATCTTAATGGGCACCACAGTCACAGTGTTTCAAGATAACAAAAATACAGTTCACAAGGTCACCTGACCATATCCTATCTTCAAAACATACATGCCAATCAATTAAGACACTCTGTGTAACCAGTGAACGGCAGAGGAAGTTACAGCCACTCTTTCGTCCCTTCCTGCCGATCTTTGTGTCAGCCGTTCTCACCTCTGTAAAGCTGGATCTCAAACCTTGGACAGTGTTCTTCCATAAGCATTTATTTCCCAGCCTGCCCCCTCTATCTCATCATACTGGTCTCCTCTCATTTCCTTGAACACAATCTTCCCACAGGCTGTCACAGGAGTCTGTGCTTGTTGCTTCTCCAGTGCTCTTTACTTTCATGCTGACCTCCTTCCCTTTATGACAGTTTGGTCTCTTTCACCCTTTACAAAGATATTTTGCTGAATTCTTCGAAGTAAGTAAATCACTCTACCAACCCTAGACTCCTCCAGAGCACAGAGGAGTCTCTTTCTCTTTCATAATTCTTATTGAATTTTAGGGTTTCATGTCTCTATCCCTCATTTCACATAAAGGTAGTAATATATCCTCTCTCTCTCTCTCTCTCTCTCTCTCTCTCTCTCTCTCTCTCTCTCTCTGTGTGTGTGTGTGTGTGTGTGTGTGTGTGTGTGTGCTGTTACATGTACTTGAGTGCATGACTTCGTGAGCCTATGTGTATGTAGATCGAGACCAGAGCAGGTCACAGGCTGTCTTCATTTATTACCCTCTGTTTTATTACCTAAAGACAGGGCCTCTAATTGAACCTAAAGGTTGCCATTTTGGCAAGGCTCTCTGGCCAGTTCTCATGATCTATCCACTTCTGTCTCATAAAGCTGGAGGGCCATAGGCACGGATAGCCACGCCCAGCTTCTTAGAACAGTGACAATTCCAACTTAGATGCCCATGATAGCAGAGTAAGCATTCTTACACACTGACCATCTCCCCACCCCTTCACCTTCCTGTCATCCATAATAACTTGACCGCAGTCACGTCCATTATAGATGATGGAAAATGATTACTGATTGAAAAGTAATGAAGGTTTTGTGGGTATTCTGCTATAAGTCTCTGAAAGAAGTCTTTGGCTATATAATAATATATTTATTTGTAATAAAATATTCATGATTTAGAAATCATGTGAATAGAATGTGACCCACTTTTACTAGATATTAAATTAAAGGTTATAGTTCTGTTTGCTTCACCTCACTTTAGTCTAATTTGTATATAGGTCTTTATAAATGTAAATTGATGTCTTATGTTACCTAGGGAAGCTGAGACTAATCAAAACCCCTGTGTTCTAAAAATCCATATTTATTATTTGAATTACAGATAATTCTGTTTATTTTAATGTTTTTCTGCATGCGGTTTTGAATCTCATTGAGTACATGTCCATTTCTAACCCCAACTCATCATATAGTATTCACAAGAGTGTCTCGTTTAAAAATGCACAAAGGTATCTTATTAAATAATGTCACAAACATGAAGTTCATTATTATGCAAATGCCATCCTTGGAACAGATTTGTTAATTGCAACTCATTTGCATAATTAATGAACTCCCAAATGAATTATGCCTTTGCAGATTTGTGCAGCATTGTTTTAAAATAAATTATAAAATACATGTCAAAGGAAGAGTGCTTTCTGGGTTCCCATAGCATTGTTTGAAAATTAATTACCAACTGCTTGTCAAATTAAAATGAGTTTGTAGTTTTTACAATGTTATTTTTAAATTAATCACAAAATAAAATGTCACTGCATTAAAGTAAACAGCATGTTATTTTTTTCCTCAAAGAACACAAAAAACCCAGCTTTTTAAACTTCAATTACATCATTTAGTATAGTGAATATGCTGTTTTATTTATTTCATCCCTACTCTGTGGTGTCACAAAGTTGGTAGTTGTTAGCATGTTAATGTTTTGGTAAATTGAGATTTAATTTAATTTTATTGTGTAGCTTATTTTATACAGCGGATGATTAATACATTGACTGTGAGCTCAGTATGGATTTGTTCATGATAAATTGGAGTTCCAGAAAACATTCAAGGTCACCTAAATATGAGGTATAAACAGCATTTGTAAGATTTATTTAATTGGCATTTTGACTGCTGTCACTTAACATGATTAACAGCACATGGCTGGGATCTCTCTCATTCTTCTAATACAGTGGGAGGATTTCTTTCTCTGGTGAAGAGAAGGTTTTCAGAGCTTCACACTGTTATTCACTCTGCAAAAACCCTCTGTTCTTCCAGAAGAGTCGGGCTCTTCTCCAATCCTGAAGCCTGCAGAAGTCTGTTACTCAGCAGGAAATCGGGACAGGAGCACCAGTCGACCTGACTTAGCTAAAACAATGTGAGAACAATGGATTTGGGAAGGAATGAACTATAGCAGGCAGCAGGCATCATCCCCACACTCTCTCCAGTCACAGAGAATACCTAAGAGCAAGCTCTGCACTCAGGGCAGAAAGGTTTTTTGTTTGTTTGTTTTTAAGCCATTGCATCTCCTCTGTTCATCTGTCCCTCTCCTTAGCCTGTAGTCTAAACAAAATCAATTGTCTGTGGTTAATAACTGCATTCTCTCAGTTCTTGACCACGGAATGCAAACCTCTGGGGGAAGGCCTTTGTCTGACTTGATTACAACTATGCAAATTGAAACCAACTAGACCATAATTCTTAAGTTAAATGATAAACTATGTTGTCTCTGTGTTTCATTGTGTGTATGGTCGCCTTTTCCGGCCCCTGTGAGCCGTTCCTTGCTGCCCTTTCAGGAAACTGATAAGCAGAGGGGACCTTTTTGAAGAGGCAATATGTCTTCTCCTGCATGCCTGGTGTGTGAATGAGAGCCCAAGTGTTTCATGCAGATACATAGATATGACCTTTTGCCATTTCCTGTTGTATTCTGGCACGGATATAACTCAAAGGCTCAGAACACATTTCCTTGTTACAATCAAATGACAGTATTGCTTTTGTCTGAGTCTAGGCGCTACGCGGACATAATATTTTGTTGTTTAAATGCCATCAGACGCTGCAAACAGATACTTCTTTCTGGTTCTATGTCATTGACTTGCAAGTAGAAAACAATAAAACATCCCACATAGTAGGACTGTTTCTGAAGTAAACCTTCTAATGGAGCAGCAAACACATGCTGAAAGGGTTGGTGAGCTGCAGCTTGCTGTTAGAGGCTGCCCACTGCACTGGTGGAAGTTCTAAGTGAAGAGGTTTAAATGCAGCTTGCGTTCTTTTTTAATTTATTTTTTCTTTAAGGAAACAGAGTCTGTAGAGAGAGCGGTTGCTAATGTTCTGTTCTTTGGAAAAAGTTCATGTTGAGAATGAATGAACAAATCATGATTGGTTGCTATCCTGGACTCAGTAAACTTTGGTTTCAGAAAGGTTTTTTTTAAAAAAAAATCTTTTCTTGGTGTAGTCATCATGGCTACTTTTACTGTAAGCTCTATTAATTTCTGTATTTATTCCAGAGACACAGATAGATAGTGTAGCAGTGTAGCTAGCCTGGGAAGTAAATCAGTATCCAGAGCACCTTCATTTAAATCAATACAATTAAAGAGTCCCTCCCCCTTCCTCACTGGCTCTTTTATCCTCTTTTCCTCCTCTGATTCTCTCTTGCCTTCTTGGGTTCTTCTTCCCCCCTTCCCTTTCCTTCCCTTTTCCCTCTCTCCATGTGGCCATGGCCAGCCTCTACTTCTCTACTCTCTCCTTCTCTCTGTCTTTCTCCGCCTCTACTACCCCATTAACTCCACCCCCCATTCCCTAAATAAACTCTATCCTATGCTTAAAAAAAAGCTCCTCCAATATAGGTTCTGTTCTTTTTCTATTTTTATCTTAACCTATTTGATTGACATAATTAATTGTACATATTCAAGATATAAAGTTGGCTTGATAGATGTATATATGTTATAATAATAACTATAATTAAATTGATTAATATACTCACCCCTCCATAGTTAACTTGTGAGCATCAGGAGGAAGGATAAGCCACTTAAAATCTGTTCTAACACCAAAATTCAAGGAATCAGTACAGTAATATCAACTATAGCTACAACAGATCAAGAACATCTGATATGCACACATGCAAAGGAGTATTATTCAGCCACAAAAAAAGAGGAAACATTGCCCTGAAAAACACATGTGATGTGAGATTAAACCAGGCACAGAAAGACAAATAGCACATGGTCTCAGTTATACTTGGAAACTAAACAGCCAGTTCACAAACTTGACATAGAACCCCAGCTGCCAGGGCCAGAACAGTGGGGGAAGATGAGGATGCTGGCTGAAAGGTATTAAGTTTGCTCTTAGAGAGTGAGTAAGGGCTGGGGGCTACTTAGAAAGTCATGACTTTCTAAATGAGTTCTAGTGTTAATTTATACAGAATGTGCAGTATAGATGCACTGGCTTTGAGGGGATACTTCAGCTTTTCTTTTAAATACTCTTCAATGTCATTTCAGCCCCTTTAAAGAGTAGTCCTACATTTTTTATAAGACTAAGTTATTCTAGTAAAGACCAGAAACCATAAATATCTAAATCTATTTATCAGTTATATCTAAAGGGAGTTAGGCTTTTTGTAAAACAAATCTCTTTTTGACATAATGATGTCTGAGCATCAGTCTCCCGGCACCTGTTCTATTTCTTCAAGTCTGCTTCTTTCTTTTTACTTTCCTAGACATTAAATATATGGTAGTCCAAAACTTATTCATTGAACATATATTCCAAGCTCAAAGTTGGAAACCCTTCCATTTCTAATAAAGCCAGGGATCAGGGATATCTTTATCATTTGACATAAAAACTCCTAATTAAGAGATAGTTCATAGAAAATAAAATATCTATTATAATAGAAAAAACTCTAGTATTGTGTCTTTATACAATATTGCACATATTTAAGAGACTAGAGATTGTTTTTTTGGTAAAATATTTTTCTTAATTGTTAAATATTATGTGATCAAAAATAAAATTTCATTTGTATTTTTTTCCAGTTAGATATCTAATTTGTCTGGATAAAAAGGAAGTATAAGGGACATCTGTGGCTTTCAATAAATCAAGTGTTCATTGTTTTCTGGTTTGTGTGAACACACAGTGCCTATCTTTCTTTCTGAACATTAACTTGCAACTAAGAGATGCACAGACTTATTGAATATTCATGCATAAAATCTGAGGTATTTCTTCCCTAGGGTTCACATTGCAGCACATCGTTGATGTATGTCCACTATGACATGATGTGACACTCTTTGTAGTTATTTTTAATTAGAAATAAAATATTAATTCATTCGAGTTTGTCTATAGAATGTATGTGGAGGAGGAGAGAACTCAGCAAGGTATGTGGTAACAGCATGTTAATTAATCTCTTTTAAAGAGAAGTCAATTGAATTTGAAGGGCAGGAAGGTCTATCTCTTAATTCCCTCTGTGATCCAGGAGAAGGAATTCACAGGGACTGCTACTCACTGGAAAAGCCCAAAGACTTTGTCATCTCCTATGCTAGTCCAAATGGGGTGGAATGCTTCCTTTTCTCATGGTTTAAAAAGTGAAACTGAGCTAGGCAGTGACTGCATACACCTCTAATCCCAGCACTCAGGAGTCTGAGGCAGGCAGATCGCTGAGTTACAGACAAGCAGAATTACACAGAGAATATTGACAGTTTATTGTCTTGGGAAGAGGGACAGGGGAGGCAGAGAGGCAGAGAGAGAGAGAGAAAGAGAGAGAGACAGAGAGACAGAGAGACAGAGAGACAGAGAGAGAGAGACACAAAGACTAAGAGAGACAGAGACAGAGAGAAAGACAAGACAGAGACAGAAACACAGAGACAGAGACATAGAAAGAGTCAGAGACACAAAACAGAGACAATACAAATCATTCCCTGAGATTACAGGAATTTCAGATTATATTGAGTTTTAGGAACAAGACCCTGACGCTTCTCATGTGGTTTTGGTGTTTGGGCCCATAGCATGCAATTTTAGTTTCCTTTCTTAACAGAAGCCCAATTCTTAGACCTTGAGAAGCTGCCAGGTTTCCCTGCTGAGGCAACATGCTGATTGAAATTAAAAGAGTCACCTCCACACCAGTTTGATTTTACAAGTGAGTATTTAGAATCCCATCTTGGCAATACTGTTAACTTAAGTCACTGTGGGGCATCAAGAACTTCTTTAATTAGATCATGTGAATGCTATAACTCCAGCCATGACTTTGGCAGGGACAGCTCATATATGTGAGTCTTCAAAATTTTAGCTTCCCCAGTTTAGTCTTATCCCATAGCACGATGGGCTGATAGCCTTCAAGGGAGATAGGTAATTAAGATAGGCAAGTTTTCCTGAAGGAGGACATTCTGGAAAGAAGGGGTCCTAGCAGAACTTGGAGGGGAATAAAAAGAGAAAAACTGGATTGAAGATGCCCAGTAAACAGGATATCAGCATTATTAGAGTTTTTGATGATTGATACACAGCCATCATCTGACTGCTGACATTTTTGACCCCTTTACAAAGGGTGAACAGCAGAAAGGTGATATGAAATTGACAATTTTCCTCAGCAAAATGTCCAAGGATTCAGCTTTACTGGCAATGATGGAACATAAGATTCTTCCACATCCCATACCTCCTACTTCCTGTCTTCACGAGGATGTCCTCACTCCCCACCTCACCTGACCTCTAAACTCCCTAGGGCCTCCAGTCTCTTGAGGGTTAGGTGCATCATCTCTGAATAAACACAGTTCCAGCAGTCCTCAACTGTATAAATGTCGGGGCCTTCATATCAGCTGGTATATGCTTCCTGATTGGTGGTCCAGTGTTTGAGAGATCCCGGGGGCCAGACTAATTGAGACTGCTGCTTCTCCTACAGGATTGCTCTTCCTCCTCAGCTTCTTTTAGCCTTCTCTAATTCAACCACAGTGGTCAGACACTTCTGTCCATTGGTTGGGTGCAAATATCTGCATCTGACTCTTTCAGCTGCTTGATGTACCTTCCGGAGGGCAGTCATGCTAGGTCCCTTTTTGTGACCACTTTATAGACTCAGTAATAGTGTCAGGACTTGGGACCTCCCCTTAAGCTGGATTCCACTTTGGGCAAATTTCTTCCTGTGTTTTCACTTTGTCAAATTACTTTTTAAGATTTGTTTTTATTTTTATGTGTGTGTCTATGGGAATGTATGCCACACACGTGCAGGTCTCCACTGAGGGCAGTGTAATCTCCCTGGGAGCTAGAGCTACACACATGAGCTTCCTGATATGTGTGCTAGGAACCCATTCAAGTCCTCTTCAAGAACCAGCTCTTGACAGCTGAGCTGTCTCATCTCCCAGCACCTATTGTTCACACTTTAAAGAATACCAGAATCTCAGAGATAGAAAGACCTTAAGCTTATCCACTGGGGGACTTTACTCACTGTATCTTTGTATCTGTGCTTTTGTCCCAGTACTCTGCTGGTTGTAAAAAGTAGCCACATCAAGTTGGCAAAAGCAGTATTATGTTGGTATATGCTTCCCAAAGGCCTTTAAAACTTGTAAGATTTCAGCAGTAATAGAATTACATGTTCAAACAAAACTAACAGACAAGAATCTGAGAAAGAGGGTAGGGAAAATGGGAGTAGGAAGGGATAGGAAAGAGGATATGAGAAGAGAGGAATCATCGTGTATTATATACACGTATCAACTGCCAAATAACAAATCAAATTAATAAAAGAAGCAGAAATAACTATCTTAATACATCATGACCTGATAGAGATATACTACTGATACTCAGAATTTCACATGAAAGGTAAGGTATCAACTATCCCCTAGTTTTTTCCTGAATGTGTAACAAAAAAAAATGACAAATAAAATTTAAATTTCCAATCTGGGTACATTTTCTCACTGAAGAATCATGGTCTCCCCACAGGTTTTCTTTGTGAATTCCAACTACGACCCTAAAGGAAAGAATGAAGCTCCTTCTGTGTGCTTGACACAGTGAGGCATGTGTGTGTGTGTGTGTGTGTGTGTGTGTGTGTGTGTGTGTGTGAGAGAGAGAGAGAGAGAGAGAGAGAAATGGTAGAGCACAAGGATTCAAAGGTATAAGTTCATCTGGAATAGGCGAACCTAGGAAAGTGACAAAGTTAGCATGTACAACGAGTCAGAGTTAGCAATGAAGATGGGAATGGAGCCGAAAGAACCTGAAAGTTATAGGGAAGGTACACAGCGAACTTCCTGCAAGGAGGGCAAATTCACGACATCACTGTGGTGTGGCCGGAACTAGAACTTCCTACCAAGAGAAGACACTCTGAGACTCAGGCACCTCATGGTTTCATGATGTGAAATAGATACTATCTCACTTTTTAGATAAAACAACTTGATTATGGCTGCATTATGAGTAATCGGCAGAGCTTCAACCTCAAGGGTTTTTTACTCTAGAACCCACACCATTTACCAACTGCTGCCACCTTTGATTATGCACCAAATAAAATAAGCCCAGGATAAGTGTAATAAGAATGAACCCTAAGTGCCAGCAACCTCAAAGTATATTGGGGAAATGGAAAAATGGGGAAGAAACCTGTTAACCTAAACTTCCAAGGCCATGAAAAGTGGACTGTGGGAAGTTCTAGTTCTCTGCTGTGAGGTCAAATATAAAAGGTTAAGAATGATCTCACAATAGTGAAATTGGCCACATGTTTCTCTCTACAAGAAGGTCTGAAACTGATGGATAAGGAGTGGTATGAACATGACCCTGTCCCTATGTGAAAATAATTGTTTTCTAGTTAATACTATTCTCAAACTCTTGCTAGTTTCTGCCTAATTCTCCTTCACTTGTGCTTGTCCTCAGGGGTTCACATCTGTACCCAGAGCCAGAGATGGTAGGATTGAGCAGAGGCTGAGCACGGCCTTAGAGCACAGAGAGTTGATCTTGCCACTTAGGTTGCCTCTACTTCCCCTTGGGATTCCACCATCCACAACAGCACTAGGAAGGATCAGAAGAGGAGTGGGCGTGGGGTGGCAGACACCAGACTTCCCAGTCTCTTCTGTGTATTTGCATTCATCTTTCCATTCACAGTCATGGATTAGTCACCTGCTTGATTCTATGGTTACTTCAAGGGTGAACCCTCTGCACACCACTCCTAAGGCAGTGACAGGGAGAAACATGGAACAAACCATTCTATGAACTACTACATTACTACCATTGAGGCTGGGTATCATGCCGGTGCAGCATCCTGCTCCTTCAAACAGCAGGAAACAAAGCTGATTTTGTAAAACATAACCATGACTGTCAGAATAAATGATGAAATTCTATTTTCTCAAGGAAGGGTTGGCGCCAAGAACTCCACAGCAACAGCAGCGCATGTGTCATGATCTATACACCACACAAAATTCTGTTCTCAAGATAAAAGGAAAATCTCTTCTAATTTTTAAATAGATAGTCCTTATCCCCCCTTTAAAAGAAATAAGGGGAAAAAATCACCTTGGAAATCTTGTACACCTGTGTGGCTAGTCAATTCTTCACAAGGGATCACTATCTAATATATATTTCTCCAACCTAATTCTGTGAGACAGACAATTTGTTATGCCTGCAATGGATGTATGGGAAACAAATGGAGCAGTGCCGACGTCCTCTGAACACACACACACATTTCACTCACTGCGAGGCAAAAACACCATCATCCATCTGTCATCAAGAGACCCCGATGAAGATATTGCCAAGATATCTGTGGTTCACAATAGGGACCCTGACACTGAGAGACACTAGGACTCAGTGTAAATAACCTATCACAGAACTACATAAAATGGTGCAAGACCAGCCACAATCATATAACAGAGTGGCCCTTGATCATCGCTCACTGGCTCCACTTCTAAGAGTCCTTGAGGTGGGCTTCATCACACAAATTGTTTTCCAAATAAATAAGAATATAGGAAGCTCGCAAATTCACAGTACTGAAAATAATTGAATTGTAGAAATAAGCATTGGGATTTTAAAAGTATATTAGGAGGAAAGCAATTTTAGATATTCAGTAAAACGAGTTCCACATAGCCTGCTCTGCCCAAACACCAGGCATCGCCCTGACTAGGATTGATACTCCCTAACAGAATGGCACACTTCCTTTACACCTATAAAATTTCTTATACATCATAATCTCAAAGCTTATACTTTATGTCAGAGTTCACTTTTGGCTTGCATATTGTGTGAGTTTAAACAAACATATAGAAAGTATGAAAGTATAACACAGACGTATAAAATGTATGTAAGTATAGTATTCATCCATCATTGTGTTGTATAAACTAGTTGCAGGGCCCTATAAACCCTCTGTACTCGGATTCTGGCAACCTGTCTTTATTGTTTATGGTTTACCTTTTCCACAATTCCACTTATTTCTAACAGAGAAAAACTGGTCAGTGAGATGGAACAGCAGGCAAAGGATTTTGCCACCAACCCTAGTAACCTCTATCAAGTTCCAGAGCCCACATGGTAGAAGAAGAGAACCAATTTGACAAGTTGTCCTCTCACAACCATGTGTGCTCCATTGCACATGTGCACACACACACACATACACACACATAAAATTTTTCATACAATATATTTTGATCATATTATTTCCCCTCTTTGAGATCCTTTACATTCCTATTCACCTGACTTTGTCTTCTTTTTCCCTTCATAATTTTTTTAAATGAAAGCAAAAGCTGTTTTCAAAGTGACTGGAGCCTTCATATTAGCAAAGGCTGGGAATCTGCACATGCTCAGTACATTCACTAGCATTTACTGTCTAGATTTGGGGCATTCTAATATGTGCACGGTGATGTCTTGTTTTAACAAAACCTAGACCTGATGCTCTACCTTCATTCAGCCTCTGCAAGTACGGATTCCTGTGCTCATTGTGGTGACTTAGTCACTGCTCGTGGGAATATTTGCTGTAGAGCAGAGCCAAGGACTACCATTCTTGTCAGCCGATATTAATCTCTTACATGTGGCACTCTGGTCAGGGACCTGATGTCTAAGCACCTCTAGCTAATGTTCCTTTCTTAGACTTGTAAGAGAGGCTGTCTTGGAAAGCCGGTTAGCATCTATGGGAAGTGAGTGCACAGTTGAAGTTTTCTGTTTCTGCTACACCTGCCATTACAACCATCCCATCGTGGAAGCATCTATAACCTCTGGATTTCTCTAAATAGAAATAAATGCACTATGGCTTTGCACTGTGGGGAAATAAATCAAAGGAGCAAATTCTGGCTCCTTTCCAGAGAAGGAAAGGTCTGCTGCTTCAGAATGCTCTATTACATCATCAGTCATGGTTCATAGCATAAGCATAGCACTTTTGGCTGTAAAGACTTGACTATTATTTAGAGAAGGCTGGAGATGGTTGTGTACTTAAGATCAGGCAACATTCCAAGTTGATAGTTCACTGATTCCTATGTTCTTTATAAATAAAAAGATTCTTAGACGATGATCTTGTAAGCCAATTAATACTCACGTTCCAACAAGAATGTTCATTGAAACTGAAATAATGGAAAGGCACACTCATCATAATACAAATTGTTTTGTTGTTATTAGCTTATAAAGTAATACATTTATATTTGGAATTCGTGTTCACAGTTTATTGCAGTGGATTGTCCTCATCCTTCCTCAGTGCAGTACATCCACCCATTTATCAATCTTGGAATATAGGGTCAGGGGAATTTTGGGGTAGTTGTGGAACCCCTAGATTGAGATTTTTAAAAATCTGTGCAATAACAACCCACATTACATCCTTTATAGCATAAATTACAATCATTTTGATTATTTTGTTTGTAGTAAAAAAAAAAAGCGTGCATGAAAGAATCTTCAGAAGCCCCCATCTAGGATTTCCGATTTTCCTAAATACTTTTTGTTATCTAACCCAAATTTCACTTGAAAATAGTATTAAAGGCAATTTTTAAAACCTTGCAAAACATTCAATTTAGCATCCACAAAAATGAGATTTCTTTTAACAATTGCATTTTATTTCTTTAGCATTTAAATTTTATAACTGTGAAATGAAAAATAAGCAGCATAATCCACTGAAATGTTGAACAAAAATTTATTTAGGGTAAAATGCAACTCAAGTGCAGAAATATGTGATTGCTCTTAAGATCACTTGTTCCACAAACATCTTCATGTATCTTAATTAGGACTTTCTAATGGTCCGATAAAACACCATAACCAAGAACAACTTGGGGAAGAAAGGTGTTTCAGCTTACACTTCAACATCATAGTCCATTGTCCAAGGAAGTCAGGACAGGAACTCAAGACAGGAACTGAAGCACAAGCCATGGAGGAATACTGCTTACTGACTTGCTCCCCATGGCTTGCTCAGCCTGCTGTCTTATACAACCCTGGACCACCTGGACCAGTGATATAACCACCCACATCAATCATTAATCAAGGTAATACCCTACAGTCTTGCAAACAGGCAATCTGATGAAGGCATTTTATCAATTAAAATTCCTTGTTCCCAAATATGTCCATATTTGTGTCATGTTGACAAAATTCAACTAAAACAGAATGCTGGGGGTAGGGACCAGAGGGGCTGAAAAGTTTGCTAAAGTCCAGGAATAGTCAAGTGTGGTGGTCTATTAAGGAAATATCAATAATAAAGGTCTCATGGTTATCTTTTCCTAAGTTATTATGACATAAAAACTAGAACTAAATTTTCTTTAAAAGAGTTAGGTAATTACACATTGGGTATGTTACCTCAAGGCAGAACATGGAAGGTCCATTTTGCCTCTTTGGGAAGAATGTCACATCTTTATCCGTAGAAAGAACCAGCCACTCTGCTAGACACCAGATAGTAGATTGTGATCCATCTGCTACTGTATCTGAGAGCGCTGAGTCTACTCTGTTCCTTTCACTCTCACACACAGATCTACCAGAGGCAGATATCTTCTGTAAATTCTTCCATGGGTATCCATACCCTGGGAATCTTTATTCATTTAGACCAGTGACTTGCAAAAATCGAGAGTATAAGAATCGCCTAATGAGCCTACAAAATTCTGGATCAGAGGCCTAACTGAATATTCTGAGAAACACTGGAAATCACCCACATATGTACTTTTTAAACACGCACATGAGGTAATCCTAACAGCACTCTAAGACACTATTTTGATGTCAAAACACTTTGAACACTATTCCAGATATCACCATCAAGGGTTAATCCTCCCTTCGCCTGTGTTTCCACAACCTCCTTGGTTCTTGAAACAAATCATGACCTTCCCCTTCTTAAGACCTCTCTCTATAGAGTTCATTTTCCAGCAATGGTTTTCTTGTACAGTTTGAACCAAATTCAACTTCTTCTTATGAAAACCTAATTTTCCCAGGGGAATTCCCTATCTCTGTTGACAGATTAGCAACTCTTACTACACTTCACAACATGTGGTGTCCTCATTCAATGTGGGCTCCACACCCTCATCCCACTTCCAAACTGGAAACTCTAAGAAAGATACAAGGTTTATGTTAGTTACCCTCATATTCTCGATACTTTCCATCAAATTAGGCAGAGCCACCAGGCAGCATCATGGAATGACCAAAGGAAGGAATGTTCACCCACAAATCCCTCGATGAGAGGCAACAGAGCTTATAGTGCCTTATAAAAAATATTTTTGCACAGCTTATTTTAGACTTGGGTTTGATGGGGAAGAAGAAGGAGGTAAGTTCAAAAGGAAATGTAGATGGTTCACTCTTCAGTTTGCTATAGAATACAACCTGAGATAAAACACTAGTTTAGTGTTGAGTGTCACAAGATTTTCCTCTCCGTACTCTTTTTTGATCTGCATATCATTCATCAACAGATATTGAATGTTTATAAGCTGATGATCTTATTGTTATGGGTGAGTACATACAAACTGGACCAAGGAAACCCTGTGGGAATTAGATCTGAAATAGTTAAGAAAGAAAAAGAAATGTGTTTGACCATCAACCTACGTTGTCAACTAGACTAGATTTAGAATGACCCCTGAGACACTATTCTCCTTGTATCTGAAAGGGTGTTCCCAGAAAGGTTTAGCCAAAGGGAGAAAACTCATCTTAAATATAGATGGTACAAACCCATGGGCTGGGACCTAAGACTGAATGAAATGGAACACGAGACATAAACAGCTGAGCATTCATCTCTCTCTGCTTCCTGACTGTGGACACACAATGGCCACCTCCTCCCATCATGCTCTTCTCATCACAATTGACTTTATTATCAAATATGAGTCACATAAACTCTTTCTCCTTTAAATAGGCTTTTGTAAGATATTGTCACATCAATGGGAAAAATAACACAGTGGCTGAGCCTCTTCAGGAGAGCAAGTTGCAGGTTTGTTCATTTGATAAATCTATTATTGCACATGGAAGTTTGCAGATGAGGCTACTAGAATCACCAAGGATAACAAAAGAAACTTGTTTGAGAAACATTTCTTTTAATGGTTGTTATATTTACATTTAAGTAACTTCTGTAAGCCCTGATCACTCCTTTATGAAGTTCTAGACACCTGAGGTTCAAATGAAGAGGGAAAGAAGCAGTGTGCCTTCCAGCTGTTTTTAATTCATTTGGCAACTTTGCAACAGCGTTTCCCATTCCTCAGAGACATGTGACAGCAAGCATTTTGATCATTGTAGTCACAGTGGATTCAGGCAGGTCCGGATGTCATCAGAAGTAAACTAATCTAAGCTGGTCCTGCCCCAGATCAGCTGAGGTTTGCTGCATATGTCCTAGGTGTTCTGCTCGGAGCCAGAAGGGAGCCTGGTCTCACAAATTCATGGAAATGGTTGATTCACAAGGATAAGTCTTGGCACAGAAACACTCTTTCAAGTTTCTGAACCACATTGTCTAAAGCCAATTATATACCTACACACAGAACCCAAAGACAAAGGAAGTCCTTCATGTCACAAGCAAAACTGGGAAGTGCTTAACCAAAGGAATAGAGATGAGGAGGGGAGGGAGAATGACAGCCTAACGCTTTAACATACTGCGTTAATACAAACCAAGAAGCAAATCCATCAGAATCCAGTAATAAACAATGTCAGCTGTGAGAAAACAAAATGTATTCATTTCTATTTGTATCTGTGTTTAGCAGAACTCTTGTGAATTATTTATATCAATAGCAGAACTCACTATGCTTTCTTAAACTGTCCTTGTTGATCAAATTTAAGACCCATATAGGAACTGAGAACACTCCAGAAACCCTTTGAATCTAAGTTAGCTCAGCATTAGAAAACAAAGACCACTTAGGGTTTTAATAGCATTAGATAACAACAGCTCTGGAAGCAAGGGGCCTTGGTGCTATTTTAAAACCACAAGGCATTAGAATACCACAAGGAGAATGCTGTGAATTGCATCTCCATTCTTTATTACGATGCCCTGTGCAATTAGTAGGGTTTCTATCAGAATAAATAGTAATTTGGAATTCATCCAAATTAAAAGCTCAAATGAAAAAGGAACATTAGTGGTGAGTAGAATGTTAAAAGAGTCAAACTTCTCTAGGGCAGATATGTGTGTGCAAGTTGGTGCAATTTAAATGAAATCAAGAGAACCCGTGCGGAGTAAAGTTGAATAAATAGACAGGAAGCTGGCAGGAGAAAGAATCCAAACAGGCCGCCAGCCAGAAGGGCAATTCATGTCTCCTTTTCTGAAAACTCCAAAACTCAAATTACATTCTACATATATCATCATGAAGTCTGAATTGGTATCTTAAATAGAAGAATAAATACATAAAGATCGGTCATTAAGTATTTCATGACATAAAATTTGAAAAAAGCAGATGCTGTAGAATGGAATGAGTTGCTTCCTTCTGTAACATTGCAATTCTGGGAATATGTTGATTTCTATTGGGGGGTAGGGAAGACCCTCTAATATCAACCACCATGGATGCTCTTTCCCAGTAATGCATATATATATATACATATATATATATGTATATATATATATGCATGTATTCATGTATGTATGTATGTATGTACCTCGCTAAAAAAAAGAATACAGAATATTTGATTAGAATTTAAATGGGAATTTAAAAATATGTGTCTGGGTGTTTTGCCTCCATGTTTCCATGTGTATCTGTGCATTATGTACAACTCCCTCATTCACGGAGGCCAAACAGGGTGGCATGTCTGAGGAAACAGGTGTTTGTGGGAGATGCTATTTAAGGACTGAGAATCAAATGCAGCTCACCTGTAAGAGCAGCTGCTGCTCTTCAGCACCTCACCATCTCTCCAGACCTGAAATGCTTCTCCTTCTATTCCCTCTTCTTCTTCTTCTTCTTCTTCTTCTTCTTCCTCTTCCTCTTCCTCTTCTTCCTCTTCTTCCTCTTCTTCCTCTTCTTCTTCTTCTTCTTCTTCTTCTTCTTCTTCTTCTTCTTCTTCTTCTTCTTCTTCTTCTTCTTCTTCTTCTTCTTCTTCTTCTTCTTCCTCTTCTTCCTCTTCCTTTTCCTCTTCTCCTTCTCCTCCTTTTCCTCCTCCTTTTTCATCTTTTTTCTTCTTCTACTACTTCTTTTTTTGACAGATTTTTAATAATTTCTTTTCTTCCTTTGAAAAGACTGCTACCATATCTACTGTGTGTGTGTGTGTGTGTGTGTGTAATTCTGTTTGTTATAGATACTTCAGAAAGAAAAAATGATGTGGCACTGGCAGTTTTTGAGTCTTAGCCAGGACAGACTTTAAAAGTTTGCCAAGGACAGTTCACTCACAGATAATCAGGTACTCTTTTACTATTCAAGCAGGATCTCTTTATTTGATCACATGCTACCCAACTGAATTTGGAATATATTATTCTCTTGTTGAGTACTAAAAAGCAAAAAGAAAGCCAAATATTTTTATACTACATATACACACTGTAAATATAAGATTTATCTTCTATAAAATCTAAACAGGTTACTTACTTTCTACCAGAACCATCTGCAAAGATTTCCAACTGGAAATGTATTTTGCTTGATAACAGGTTGGAGTCATGAATCACTTGGTAACTCATTAGAGTGACTAGCATCAAAGAGTCCCACAGGAATTGAGGAAAAGGGTAGTTAAGCAATTAATGAAGTTATTTAAAATCCTGATATGGTTGAGACTGCTTTGAAGACTGCGAGGGATTAATATTGATTTAATAGGTCATCAGTTTCATGCCAAGAAAGAAGAAAAGAAAAGAGAAGAGAAGAGAAAAGAAAAAAGAAAAGAAAAGAAAAGAAAAATGTGGCAGAAGTTATTGTGGTTGACATGTAAAACAGTAGCCCAACAGAAGCATATTTTATGGCAGTAGATGACACGGTTATAATCTGTAGCATTATATCACCACACAAGACCCATCATTCTCAAGCTGAAACTAACATTGCTGTTATTTTTATTAGAATTATTAACTTTAAATGCAGTCATTCTCTGGCTTGATTTTTATTTTAGTTTCTAGTAACGTGTACCAAGAGGGGCTATGTCAGAGTATAAGCACTCTCTGATGAGGGATAGCGTATTAAAATCAGTTTGAGGCTGTGACTGCAAGGGTAACCCTGAATGGGGGTACTGTTCTCATTTGCCAGCATCCAATCTGTTTTAACTCTTTTCCTGGAATCTCTCTGCTCATCTGTGTTAGATTCAGAATCCACTCCTGAAATGACTAGGGTTTGATGCTATATATCTGGTAGAATGGACTGACAAAAGGATTCTATCAAAGACATTTTAGTACTTTAATTGTATCAAGATCTATTTACATATGGTATAAACTTCATATTGATGTATTTTAAAGAATATCATTATTAGCAAGTTTCATCCTGGAGTCAAGAACTACAATCTCACAACATTTTCTAATATTTAAACCTGTGTTACTTGGATTTATAACCATCATTATCCATCATTATAACCTAAAATACTCAGAAGACTCAAAATTCCCTAGTTTGATTTTCTTTTCCCGATACTTCTCTTATTCATGCGTGAAACAATCTGAAGTAGGAGTGGCTTTAAAAGATAATGTCTGAGGTCAGCTTTAGAGGGAAAGACAAGATCATAACTGTTATTTATTTAGCATAAAAGGATATTCACAAATAAAACTATCATAATATGTAAATATAGGACATTAATATTGTTATACAACATTATAGACAGATTGTCAGGGCAAGAGGCACCATCTTCAATGGAGTAGCCACTGATGTTTCTCTTGCTCCATTAGATGCTCAGACAACAAACTCTAAATTAATCCTACACAAAGAGCAGAAATAAGAGGACTTGTTGGGAAAGGGTGTTTCAATCAGAGACTGAAGTGGAAGAGGAGGGAGTAAATATGACTAAAATTCATTATTTAACTATACAAATCTGTCCAATTAAAAATAAAAAGTTAAAAAGAACATTTGATTTGATTTTGAAAACTGGGCAAAATGAAAACTTAAAGGGAGATGTGGGGATGAAGCATCCTTTTTCCAGAAAGCCCTTGTTCTCTAAAAAGTACCACAGTGCCCTCTAAGAATGCATATCTTGTCTAGCCTTTACCAGAAGACAGTTGCTGCTGGAAGATTACTATTCCTTTTTCATTTCTGCCAATCCAAAGATACTTATTAGTTCTGCACATAAGAACTACCTCTTCTTCTTCTTCTTCTTCTTCTTCTTCTTCTTCTTCTTCTTCTTCTTCTTCTTCTTCTTCTTCTTCTTGTTCATATCATCATTCTCTTCAGCTTTCAGTTTTAAATATGGCAGTCATGCTGTCACTGGGGTTTAAGATGGTTTAAGCTTTAACTCATCAAAGGCATGTAAGTCACTGATAATGGTATTGGAGGTTGAAACAGTCATTGGTAAGCCTACTCTAACATTTACATCATAAATAATGTCAAGATTTTAAAGTGCCTGCTAACTGCATATCACCAGAAACACGTAAGACCAGTAACATGAAGAAGGCTCTTAAACAATACTACTTATAGAGAAGAAAGCATCCTATGCTACCATGATGTACAGCTTGACATGATTACCGACAGAATTTTACCCCTTTAATAACCAAGAAAATCTGGTAGACAATCATTTTTCTCACATATAGCATTAGAAATACTATGTAAAAATAGGTGTGTCTAAGTGTATGCTATTTCTTTTTTTCTAATTCTCATTACATCTTTCCAAACCTACCATTTCATAAAAGAACCAAGAACCTACTGTTATCAACCTTGAAATAAGTTGTTTTGTGCCAGGGTGAAAGTCTCTGCAAAATAAGAGTCTGATTACTGTGTTCTAGGAATCGTCTCAGTAGAATTCTCATCAAACAGTGTTATCTGCTGAGAACTTGCCTCTTCTCTAGAACGGACATTTCAAAGTTCATCTCCTAAAAGGGTATACACTCTTTTCCTCCACGGCTGTATCTCTCCTCATTATTATAGCAGTGGCCAGAGATACTTGGATTATTTATAGTGGTACTTCTTATAAATCCACTTTCCCAGCATTATAGCTTGTCTGTCTCCGTAGAAGCACCACTTAACCTCAATTTTTCTCTGGTCTGTCACTCTTTAATCAGGGTCTTCCCTCTTCATTGTTCCCTTCTATGATATTCCCTAAAGACTTGTTCTAGTCTTATCCCTGCTGCCAACAATCTCCATGTGTTCCTAATAGATGTCTTTAAGGTAGGCCTTAAAGACATGGTGCTTGACACAGTATGGCTGACACAGAGCTGTGTTCACATCACCATGTCATCTTCATGGCACACAGAAGCACATGCTTCTCAGCCCTACACTGGAACAAATGGGCTGGATTCTAACATGTGGGCTGTGAGGATATGAAGGTCCGAAGGGCTCTCCCATCCCTTCCTGGGTGAGCATGGAAACCATGTCTTCAGATGGTCACAGAAGCATGTGAAGGGAACCCAGATCCCCAGCTTACTGGATGGGGGGGGGGGAGGGCTTCCCAACAGAGGAGTTTTTACCCTCAGGCCAAGCTAATGACCTTCTAGGGTTTGCCTATGCAGGCACTTGTAAACACCTACAAAATTTCTGATTCCTTTGCAGAAAGCACTCAGACCCAGACCTTAGGTTATATGAATTATACAAAATTTCATATATCACGTGTGCTCTACAATAATGCAGGGAAGGAGGCTGATAGTCTAAGATATTAAACAATTTACACTGGTTTACACATCCAACGTCATTCCTGGTATGCTCACCAAAGCCCACGCTCCTTCCTCTATATCCAATTTTTCATCTCTTTTGCAAAGTTTTATTTCCTGCATATATTTTTAAAGCATGTTCTGTAGTCCAATAATGTTGAGATAGCTGTATGCTGGGCCTTCCTTTGGCTGTGACATTTTTTTTTCTTAGAAACTGTTAGTCAGTTGCCTGTGCTTAGAAACACCAAGAAACCCCTAACAGATTAAAGAGAATGTATCTACTCATGTTTATAGAGTTCATGGAGGGGCCAAGTGCCGTGGGAAGGGAAGACTGGTGAATGCTGGTAGGCAGATAGTTATGCTACATAGAATCTTCTGAAGCTACAGCAGGTATGCCAGGCAAAATAGAGGCTCTGTTAAAGGATACCGTGTGCCAATAAACATGGAGATACCCCGAGAACCTACAGTGTTCCAACCAAGTGTGAAGCAAGAATATCTATCTATTTTTCTCTAAATAAATTCTGGTAGAACGACATCATTAGACCACTGAAACAGCAAACAGTAGGACTCTTCTATCCTGACATCCAGTTCATCACGGCAGGCGGCCATTAGGAGCTAACAGGGCTCTCCCGAGAGCCCTTGCATCTTCGGTGGCCAATGAGATCCATGAGGGAGGAAAAGCATTTAGTAAGAAACAAAGGACAAATGGAAGCTTGCCCGCAAGCCTGGCAGATCTGGCTTCTGGGGCAGATAGAGACTTTGTGTTCAAAGACTCAGATTAAATAATCCGACTTGGCTTCCTTAAACAATGTCTGTCGATAGCTGTACTACGTTGGGCAAGCGGAAGATTTTCTGTGTTGCTTGGCATAAAGATGTGCAAAAGTTTCCTAATACGATATTCCTGTAGCTGGGGAAAATGAGTAACTCCTGCCTCGCAACCCTTGTAGGATCATGTGCTAATGAAGAAGATGTTCTAATAATTAGGCCGGGAGCCCACTGAATGTAACACCTTCCAATTAGCACTCCCCAGCTTGAATACTGCCATTATAATTAAACAACAAAGACAAAAATGGGTATCAATCCACATAATAGAAAATAATTGATGAAGTTGGAGGGCATGATTATTTGTGATTACTTTACAGTCATGCACAGAAAGCAGAGGACCCACAGCTAGTGGCTAATCTCTGGCTACCTCTTTGAAGATAATGAAATTGGCTTCCTACTGATGATTATTCATTAACAATTAATTCTTTCTCAGTGATCTGCCTCATTTTCAGCTTCTCACTACAAACATGCAATGGAATAATTACAAGTGGAAATGAAAAAGCAATTAGTGGCAGATAATGCCAGCATCTGATTAAAAAACAGTAGAACAGATTACCGGTTTCATAACCGCGAGTCGGCTGCCTTCAGCAGGGAGGTGTAAGTCACCCGGTTAGATGGTTGGTTATGCCTTACCTCAAGCTGTGCCTTCTCTTTTATTGCTCCGCTTCCATCATGGTCTGCCACGTGCCTCGCTCGCTTTTATTCTAGGCGGTATTGGATAGTTGTAAATACTCTTTAAAGACTGAGTAGCATTTCATGTGATTTTTTTTTTGATCCTGCATGCTGGAATTGTAAAAGGTTCAATCCTACACCTTAATGACTAAGATATATGTCTCTCCGTGTGTGCCTTTGTATGGTGACAATGGAAGGCACCACTACTTGCTTGCTCACTTGATTTTCATTTTAACTTTTTTTGTGTGTCTTCAAAAGAAAAGTGCTTCTAAATCCATGAGTCCGAGATGATTAAGTCTCCTTTGGCAGATTTGCTCCCTGTTTATCATTATTCATGGTCACTTCGGTAAGATTGGTTCATCTAATCACCTTCATAGTGTGAAACAGGAGCTGTTTTTGAGTGGAGTTTTGTTGAACATTGTCAGTGGATAAGATAGTTCTAGATGCTGCATAAATCAAAGAAAGACTCATAATTTCATTTCCCATTATCTAACTGATGTGTCTGAGATAAGACAGAAAACACTTCATAAGATAGGGAACTGATAGGGAGTGCCTAAACCTCACTTTACAAGGTGCTTTGAATTTGTTTTAATTATAATTTAATTGCATCCTTTTCCCTTCCCTTCCTTCCCTCCAAATCACTTTGCTCTCTTTTAAATTCATGGCCTTTAAATATAAATACCACCTTCTCAGTCTGTATAGTGCTACCAGTATGTCTACATAAATAATTTAGAAGATATGTCAGTATGAAGATCTGGTGAGATTCTGTCATAGAACTTGATATGGTTTTATAAAACAAAGGGAGATGTGTCTGCTTTTGCTATTTTCAGACATTGGGTTCTGAAGCAAAATATTACTGAACTGGGGAACCATTTGGTCATACAATACTTCACCAGATCCAGGAGAGTCAAGCAAGTAAAAAACAATGATATGTAACACAAATTAAGCCAACTTGGAGATACTATTTGAGGTGATGGGTGCTGTCTGCTGCGCCTTATGGTGGGATGAATGCTATTCAGATTCTTTATTATGGTCATTAATTTTGCATATCACTTGTGAATAACAAGGTATTATTAAGCATTTTTACACACTCAGAACTATATGATAGATACATTGACAGTAAGTACACATGGTATGCCAACTCTTGGTGAGCTTAGTAAACACATGGAAAGAAATGAATGGGATAAGACATAATGGTTGTGATGTTTTAGGGGCATTTACAGGGTAAGAGAGAACACTGGAGGTTCTAAGCAGGAGCAGCGGCTTCACAAAAAAGCCTCATAAGCAGATGATGTCTGACTGAAGTAAGCTTTGGAAGAAATAAAGATTATTTTTTGGATAGGGGATAATGAAACAAAGGAGATTCCAATAATGAAAACAAAAGAATATGCCACAGGTAGGAAACAGCCTGATGTGTCTGGAGAATGTGGAGGGTCACATATAACTGGAGGGTTGGCCATCTAGATGAAAGAGTAAGGAGACAGGAGGGGTGGGGCCTTTCTCAATGAGGACTTAACATTCAATGCATACGGGGTGAAATACCATTTTTTTTTTTTTAAAAAAAAGGTCTTCTATTTGTTCAAGCAGGGTCTTACTCAAGGTACTTGTTCAGAGTTTAAAGCTTACAAGTTACTGATACATAGTTTGGGGAGTTCCCTATAAACCTAAACATTGTGTGAAACATGATGATGTATCTTTTGTAACAATGTAACAGTATTGATGGTAGTGGCAGCTGGTCCTAGTAACAGACAAGACTCCTAGTAAACCATTCATTTTGCCCTATCAACGGAAACATTTCAGGATTATATGAATTGAAGAGTGGTCACTTTTATAAATTAACTACTTTCTCTGACTATGGAAAGCTAAGTCCAACAAGGGCTCATTGGCTTTGTGATCTTCATAAAAACAATGTGGCATCTACATGCTTCAATATTTCCAAAGGCTAATTGAATCTATTAATTGATTTACCTTGGTGGTTAACATTAAAGAACAAGATCAATAAACTAGAAACCTATAGAAACTATGGCTCAATGTGTCAAAGATATGGTCATGGGAAGCGAAGCAGTGACAGTATTTTTAGGTGAGGAGTGAATTGTGGGTATTCACAACTCACAAAGTAAAGAATTACATTTAAATAAATCTTATAGGTATGAGGAGTCCCAGGTCAGGAATGTAGTGCCACAGTGAGGTAAGCTAAAAAAGATGGGGTCCACCAACCTTGGAGAACTTTTCTTGTTTGCAATGGACTAATAGCATTATGAATTCTTTGCCAGAGGAAAGGGAAGAGAAATAAATGATGATAAAGCCTGGGGTGCCATGGCTTTTCCTTACTCTGACATTTATTCTCTTTTTCTGTGTAATGTGGGTGTATACTGGAAGGTGGGTGCTGTAGTACAATATGTGGGTGTATCCTGGAGGATAGGGGCTGTAGTACAGTATGTGGGTGAATACTGGAAGATAGGCACTGTAGTACGGTATGTAGGTGTATACTGGAGAATGGGGCTGTAGTACTGATGTGAAAGCCAAAGTTTGGCATCAGGATTCATATCTTTGACAGATTTCAATATTACTTTTTGAAAGACAACCTCTTACTGAACCTTAGCTTACTGTTTTAACTAGACTGACTGACTTGTGAGCCTCTGGAGTCTGCCTGTCCATACCTCCCTGTAACCTCCCTAACACATATGCAAACTCATGTAGATTCACATACAAACACATACACAATGCCACTAATAGGTCAGGGGTGTCTACGAGCACAGCCAGATATTTACAAGTCATCTGTATGTGGTGTCATATGGAACTTTTGACAGGATGTTCCAGAAAGAAGAGATAAGAACTTCAGAATCAAGAAAGTTGAGGACTATGAAGGCAGGAGGCACAGTACAAAGAACCAGGAAATAGCCACATGGTGGTAAGAGAAAAAGTGGGACAGGCATTTGGCCAAAGTCCAGGCACATGATAAATGGGGACAGCTGGTACTGCAAATTTGTTCTAGAGGAAAGCTAAGGAGAGGATGGGCCACGCACTGAAGAGAGATTGTGTGGTGAAAGAGGTAAGGTTGCTTTTATGGATGAAATTTGAAGATTATTAAAAGCTACTAAGAATTGCTTGAAGATAAAAATGATAAAAGGAGGTATAAATGGCATTGTTATCCCAGTGATGTGGGAGAGCACGAGATCACAGGCACAGCTGTTGAGCTTCTGAAGTTAATAACAGAGAAAGCAAACACATAGGAGCTTTCTAAAATAAGTTAATAGCTGATATATTTCAGTTCAAACTTCATAACTCAAAATGACTAGAAATCAGTTATCTAATAATAAATGAAAAATAAAGAAATAGGGATACAATAAACTTAAAAGACAAAAGTCACAGACAGAGATAGGGGAGAGATCTACTAAAAATGTAAACAAATAAGATGTATTGATTATTTCTAAAACTCGGTCAAAAGAGATTCTTTGAAAAGACACATGTAATGAAACAAAGGCAACTCAGGAGCGTAGAAAAAGGACTTCTAGAAGAATGCACGTCCAAACATCAAACAGGAATAAAGCATTTTAAAAACATACTAAAATTAATTAAGAGCTCCAGATTATTTTTAATCAGAATTGTTCCTGTCTAAAGGAAATGCAGGGACAAAAATGGAGCCGAGACCACCCAGTGACTGGCCAACTTGGAATCCATCCCAAGCGCACACACCAAAATCCTGACACTATTACTGAGGCCATATTGTGCATTCAGACAGGAGCCTGGCTGGCATGGCTGTCCTCGGAGAGGCTCCACCAGCAACTGACTGAGAAAACTGCAGATATTTATAGCCAACCATTGGATTGAGGTCAGGGACCAATATGGAAGAGTTAGGGGAAAGACTGAAGGATCTGAAGGGAATTGCATCCCCATAGGAAGAACAACAGTGTCAACTAACCAGAATTCCTAGAGCTCCTAGAGACTAAGTAAAAAACCAAGGAATATACATGGGCTGGTAAATGGCCACGGGGCCCATGTGTAGCAAAGGACTGCCTTGTATGGCCTCAGTGGGAGAGAATGTGCTTAATCCTGTGGAAACTTGATGCCCCAAGGAAGAGAGATGCTGGTGGGGTTGAGGTGGGGGTGGATGGGCAGGTGGGGGAGCACCCTCTTAGAGATGGGGGAAGGGAGGAATGAAGGGATGAAGAATTTGGGAAAGGGAACTAGGAAGGGGGTAACTTTTGGAAGGTAAATTAATAAAGTAATTTAATAAAGACTTTAGAACGGAGCTCCAGAATAAGAATTCTTAATGGAACAAACAATTTAGCTAATTTTAAAGATTATTCCAAACCAAGATGAAGTAACACTCATGGTATCTTTAACACACAGAATCCTAGTGCATAATATGAAAGACAGAGATAGGAAAGCACAGGGAATTGAGAGTACTAGTGGAGCTCTCCCTGGCTTTGAAGGGGTTTCATAAGACCGAACAAGATATAAATGATATTATTAATGAATTTATTTAGTTGCAGTATCACAAGTTTATGAAAGGATTTACTTATGAATGAATATCTGAAATTTAACACACATGAACCATGTTTAGTAATTGCCACAGACATGATCGGGGCGATATCATAGCTCACTCACGCTGTCATAACATTTCCTGAGTACATTTAGCTCAATGACCTTTCAGAAGAACTCACGTTAAAAGCATTTAAATATGAGTGTGAGTGATATTTGGCAACATGGACCAAACTATAAAACTGTAGTGCTCACCTTTTCCCAAGACTCCTTTCCTTTGCCAGGTATTTATGGGGAGATCTGTTGTTAAGTATTTGAAATTTTCAGGATATTTTATTTACTTCATTTTAATGAGTTTTTACAAGGCTATTCAGACCAACATACCAATCCAGTTCTCTGTATGGGGTCTATTTGTCCCACAGAGTCAAAAGTATATTCATCCTGCCCACTGTTCCTATTAGGTGGAAAAATGGGGATGTGCTTGCCTTGAGATGACAATGTTAGTTCATTTAAAAGAGAAAATACATCTTTAACACGATGCTTTGAAAACCAATCCAAAGATGTATTTGTTCTTACACATCACATTAAGATTTATCACCAAAGACACAAAGCTTTTCCTCAAGTTCTTACATGAACAGCAATGTTTGAAATCAGTGCCGGTGTTTTTATAAAGCTGAGAAGAAGTTGTGGATTTAATTTGCTATCCATAATGTGGTTGATGATCTATATTTTCATTAGGTTCTTTTATTAAATCTTTAACAAACATCTCTAGTGGTGAGAACTTCCCCCATGTGTGAAACAGTGAATAGCTCTTGCTTCCAGTACAACAGCTTGAATACATGGAACAGTCATTCTTATTGGATACCATTGCGTTAGCACCATCTGTGCATAACCCTGCGCATCCCTTCCACGTGACTGTGTATCTTGAAGCTTGCGACAGTTTTAAAGTCTCTTCTGGAGTTGTAAGAGTTAACAGAGATTGGCCCAGCAATATGTCCCACTGGGCTTCTTTATTCTGACAAACACATAGGGTTACTTACAGTGCTGACAATAGGTGAATTCATCTTACTCCCCAGTCAGTGCTTTGGATATCTTTGTATAGAGGAAAGCAAAGGCTGCTGTTTCCTTGGGTCACTTCTGTCCCGGTTTCTGACTAAGTTGCCCTATCAACTTGATTCCCCTGCTTTGCCACACAGATAAGCACCCACACCATTTGGCAACTTCTTTGGAAATTGTCCCATCAATTGCTTGAGCTATGACAACTTTGCCAATTCAAATCGGGGCTCCTACAACTTGGCAGTTTCATCCCCGCCCCCTTACCTCCCCACCACATCCCAAGTTGATGTTTCAGAGGCCTGAAACATCCTTCTGCTTCAATTTTAAAAACTCAGTAAGACCTGAACAAGAATAACACCAACAGACCAGTTAATGTGGACAGGACACAGCTCCGCAGTCTCCAATTCTAGACAAAGAACTACAGGAAACGGGAAACTAAGGAACACTGAGACTGGAGAAAAGGTCTTCTCCAGGGAAGAACAATGCCCCCAGATTATTCAATGCCAAGTGATCAGCTTCTTAGTTGAGCAAACAAGTTTAAATGGGAGGGGTTGGAGAGAGGAAATGGAAGAGAAGAATGATGTAACCACATTCTAAATTAAAAAAAAAAAATCAAAAAAACAAACATCGTAATACTTTCCAGGGTAAGACTTTTGATGTCTGGGTAGAATTTTTCTTTTTTAACTACAACTTTGTAACACTCCAAATATACTACACCTGAAGATGAAGTATAAATTCATTGACAGTCTGTAAACATCCAAGTTTCAAATAATAATCACTCTCTCGCAGTAGCTACTTTTGTTTTTGGCGAAGCTGGTGATTCTTAATGGCAGCAGATGGTTTCTGGTGATTCATCAACTTGGTCTTCCTCCTATCCTGAAAATGGAGGGGTGATTTCATCCTGACCACCATAGAACCAGCATTCTCATAACTATTGTTAGCATGATGCTTTAAGGACATATTTATAAGCCATGGTTTCATGATGGAACAAGAGGGGAGAGCACAATGAATGTACTTACTATTGGGGTCGCAGCCGATAACTGATCCTTCGCATTGTAGAAGTGATAATTGATCATCACTGAAAGGAAATAGTGTTGAAGACATTCCATGCTTGAGAATCCGTAGCAATAATGTAGCGATAATCAACTAATTCTTTTTATGCTTATAGCCTAATAGTTTAACTAGGGACATTTCAGTGGGTGTTTCTGTGCCCTGTTATGAAATGCTCATAGTCTACTTCATACAGATCTCCCACTTAACTGTTTTGGCACACCCCATGTAAAATATTTTAAAATCACTCTTTTGAGCAAAAGTTCACTTCTTTAATACCCATTTAAATCAGTATTTAGCTGTATCTACTGTATAGTTTAAAATAAATCCTATGAGATGCATATGCTATGATATGTATATATGCATATACATTTGAAAGAAACATGTTAAACTTAAAATTAAATAATAAAATTAAATAATAACATCAGATCCTTTGTGATTGAATTTCAGCTTTAACGTGTGCTCACTTGGGAATGCCCAACACCCTTTCTAAGTCTTAGTTATTTTACCCATAAAGAGTCAAACTAATAAGACGTTCAATAGAAGGTTCTCTGAGGTTCCGGCTCAATGCAGAAAGGAGGAAGGCCACGGAACACAAGAGTTAGTGAGAATTTGAGGAGTCACAGATTGGTAAGACTCACTTGACTTATTTTGGGTGAAGGCTAGCACACAGAGTGCCATGAAAGTGAATGCCAGCCAATACCTATCACATACCAGCACATACGGGACGCACACAGCCTGGCACAGGCACACAGGAAGAATGGCACACAAACCTGCTAGAAGTAGATATGTGGACCTACAGTGGACACACAGGAAGGCTCTTGAAGGTAAATACTGAGACCTTTGACTTGAAGGCCAAATAATACAGATCCCCAACAAAAGTGGCATCCTTTTAAACAGTTAAGCAATACATTACGTGACGGTTTACTTTGGGGTTCCCTTCACAGGTATGTCAGGTATTTTGTGATGACACTTTGCCTCTCTCCCTATTCCCAATGTTCAGCATTGACTGCCATCTTGACCCACTGTGGATAGCCATGTTAGCTCTATGTAGGGTAAGCACAAATTGACCCTTATGGCTCTCTGTATCCCAACATGGTGATATGGGGATCAAACAAAACTATCTATGTGTCTGGAAGATAAGAATCCTCTCACAAATCTTGACCATCATAATGATATGGATTAGATTTAGGAGGGTCAATGCTCGGTGACTTGATTTGGAATATTAGCCCACCAGCTCTACTTGCTGGGTAATAAAGCAGCTAGCCAGCAGAGAATGTAAGACATGCTAGCCTGGCTATGCTAAAGGGTCTTCCAGGCAGGGAGATTTAGCTAATGGCTAAAGCTGAACTTCTTATTGTCAAAGTTTTGCAGAGTCTTATTTGCTCAAATTGTTACATAATTTCCCACAGTTTGCTATTTACTATATTGAGAATTCCAATCTGTCAAGTGCTGGCTATTCTCGCTGCTTTAACGCTGAGATCTAAATTAATTCCTGCAGTAGCTCTAGAACAGCAAGTGCACACCATCATGTTCCCCTCTTAGTTCCAAGATACAGATTTATAACTATTGTATTTTGTTGACACTTATAAACAAACAAACATAAAGCTCAAGTTAGCTGCAGAAGAGTAATTTCTCCAGGGTTGATCTAGTATGAATTCCCCTCTACTGCAACATTCTTCACTTTTAATCACACATATGAAAACATTGTTAATGATAGATAAAATGAGGCTTGATTAACCTCCAGTGTCATCAGGGCTATTTTGTGAAATATATCCTACACTTGATAGAGCCCCCTCTATAAGCAGTTTGATTAAGGAAGCATAATCTTACCTGATATCATAGTTTGCTTCCAGATCTCTTGAGTTAGATGCCAAGTTTTATAAATGCCAGTTGTCTATCTGGGAGCTATCTAGAGAAGAGAATGGCATTTTTCACAACTGTTCCCAATTTACATCCAAGCTAGAGCATTTCTTTCAAAGTGAGCTGATAATTGCTTGCACCTGATTATAAGCTGAGCCCTCAGCTGACCCCAGCATCGCAGGCCTCACCATAGCTCAATTAACGCGGCCCACTCAGTCTCACTACAGAATCTCTGAGACATGAATGGGTACTGCCCTACACTTTCACAAAGGCTACAGTAGATCTGTGTAAATTGTTTACTGCTCTCATTTAGCCTCTTGAAAGAGTTGTTGATAGGAAAAACTGAAAATGTAGTCAATTAATTTCTCCAAAATTTGGTAACAAAAATCTTTTTGTTTAAAAATGTCTTAAAAGTATCTCAGGGCAAGACAGATGGCTCAGCAGCTAGGAGCCTTAGCTGTGTAATCCTGAGAACCAGGGTTCCAGGTTCTTGCACCTACTTCAAGCATGACCCTTCACGTGTGTGTCAACCCAGCACTAAGCGTTGGAGACATGAGCATTTCTCAATCTTGCTGCAGAAACCAAAATCTGGAGAAAACACCATCAGGGGAAGGTAAAGCTACAGAAAACACAGGATAACTGAATAGTCATTTCATGAAATATGATGTATGAAAAAAACAATTTTGAGGAACATTTTTACAAAGTTGGAGTTGGGATGCAAAATATTCTAATGGCACATGCACCATCCTCTGTTTCTATGGCAGTAAAATGTTAAGACCATAAAAGGTTACTTCTGTGATTTACAAAGACATATCCTCCAGGGCCACTACTTGTTTGAGAAAGTGTTTAAATTATCACTGTCAGAATATAAACAGGTTTGCATTTTCCATTTACTCCATTTGAAGTGTTCTACACTCTGCTTCTTGACCAGGATTGGAGGACTCATAACAATATAAATAAAGCTGATTTATTTTAACTAAAGAAAACTTACTAAACGAAGATTTTAAACTTCTAGGATATCCCTGAAATTGCATGTTTTCTTGCCTTCCAATTTATTTGGCTTTTAAAGATGAAAAATGAAACACCCCCCAAAAACTCTACCTGGTAAACAGCAACAGAAAATATATCATCTCAAATATTATTAGATGCAACATCTTCAGAATGGCCAAGCTATTTGGACACCATTTAACTTAGAGAAGATGTTCTCTGCATGGCCTTATATTAGAGCTTTAAAAGCACCAGACTCCAGGCCAGCTGACAAGCACAGGTGAGCCCAGGACATTCAGAGCCTCTGGCAGGAAGCTTAGGTAGTACTTAGTGTTTCCCAGTGGACTCTAAGTCCACCAAGGACAAGGAACACTAATGCTGGGGGACAGGGGGGAGAAAGAAGAAATCGGAAGGTTTCAAAATCCTTGATGAACAATCTTACATTTTAGTAGACATCTTTCCAAAAGTCAAAGAAATACATGAAATTAACACTAAATTAACTTGATGAAAGACATTCTTATAAGAATGTAATATAAAATGCTTAATTAGAAATTTTACATCTTCTCTTTTAAAAAACCAAACAAGTGTTTCCTCGCTTCAGTATAAATCAGTTTAGAAGAACCATGCTAAACATCAAGACCTTCACATGCCTGGGGGACACCATAGGGATGCTACAGTGTTCTGTGTTACCAGGAGTTAGACCTCAGGAAAACCTTCACTGATATTGACAAAGCATACTGAATTATGATAGTCTATGAAGGAACAATGAAAATCTGAAGAAGGTACACGTTTAAAAGAACTATAATTCAAATAAATCAAGGGTCTAGAGCCTCGCCCTTTTTTCCTTTCTAATATATATTCTCTTACAAATAGACACATACTTTGTATAAATACAATGCACACAATGTAGTGCAGGATAAGTTTGGTTCTGCTTATATACTATTATTGACTCTTTATTCTGTTTCCTTTGAAACAAAACAAAATGATGACTACAACAAAAGTAACAACAATAAAAATCCTCTCTTTATCTTGATTTTCCTACTTGTAAACTGGGGCTGGTAGATAGTGTATACTTCACAGAAACATAAAGGGGTTACATGAATTTACCCATTTTATAAATGTTAGTTATTGCTGACCAGTGGATGCTAGGTATCATTACGATTTTAATTAAAACATGATTTTATTAGTAATAATTTACCTTTTGATTTAATAATTTGGTGTCATGTCACAATATAAACAAAGAAAAACTGATCATATACCTTTCCTATTAGTTTAGTGGCATTTGGGCTGATTGTAATCTTTATAAAAAATGCAGACAATATCACTATACTCTGTCACTTAGATCATGTATACACTTAAGGACAAGTAATCACCCAGAAGTCTACTTACATTTTATATTTATATTTACTTATATTTCATTTTAGATAATTAAAGTAACATAAGAGAAAAAAATTAAAGGTATCAGGTAATGCCTCTAATGTTTCTTCACTCTGAGTGGAAAGCACTAATATTTCAATGTCTCATAATAATTAACAAGTTAATTCCATTAATTTATCACATTAAAGAGTTTAATTATTTCCATAGATCATTTTGGATTCCCTTTCACCCCCTTAAAAAAGAAAAGTAGTGAACTACTGGCATTAGAATTTAATTGGTACAACATGGTTATTTTGTAAAGAACTCATATTCCTAACATAAATTCCTCTCAGAATTGGACTTTTTGATTGCTGCAGCATGGATGACTACAGACCGCAATTATAAAGGGCTGATGACAAAGTCCCTTTGTCCTTATTTTAGTCAGACCCCTTCCCTCAGGTCAGGGCACAAGCTGAGCCAAGGGAGTGTGATGTGCAGGGTTTCCCTCTCATTAACAAGACCGAGAAACACAGAGCACCAGAGAAACCTCCTGGCAAGCTTCTCAGGAGCACTCACAGTTAAGCAAACTGAATACGACATGCAGAAAGGCGCATTTTTAAAGATTATATTCTATATAGATGAAGGATGAAGCTTTATGTACTTGTTTTTTATTTATAATTGTGGCCCCTGAGGCTTGGAACACCTGCTTCTCTTCCTGGCTTTGTTACTTTCCATAAAGGAAGAGATTCCTGTTGGAAAGGAGTGAGAGGTTAAGTGTCCAGAAATACTACACTAAAGCATGAAATTGTAAAGGAGGAAAATCAGCCATAAAACAGCTTTTCTTGGGGAGTTATTGTTTAGGGCAAGTTCCATTGCAGACTCTGTCCAAATAGCATCTAGCAAGGAAAAGCAGAGACAAAAATTCAGCACTCTGAATGAATGCTTTCTTTGGGTGTTGACCTTCCCTTTTGATTAACTTTTGCCTTATCCTGTGGGTTTTTCCCAAATAAGGTGGATGGACAGAAGGAGAAACAAACAGACAGAGAGACATAAATATAGAACAGGTATGTGTTAGTGAGATTGTTAGATGGGCCTAACAGTAAGACAGGTAAGACAAGGAGAACACTGGAGAAAAAGAATAACCAAATGTAGAAAGCACAGGCCAGATGCTTCTTCAGGTGTCCTCCTGCAGTGATTCTCAACCTCAGCCCCCTTGGGAGCATTGAATGACCCTTTCATAGTGATTGCCTAAAACCATCATAAAAACCAGATAGTTACATTATGATTCATAACAACAGAAAATTTACAATTATGAAGTAGCAGCAAATATAAGTTTTGGGTTGGTTGTTACCACAATACAAGGAACTGAATTTAAGGATCACAGTTCTAGGAAGGTGGAGAACCACTGTATTAGACTCTCTGGCAACCCTAATAATGGTGTATCCTGTTCCATAAGGTAAAACTAGATGACCAACTGGATACATTAGAGTGTGTGGTGACCATAATAATAGGATCACCCAATTACAGGGATCTTCTGTGTCGACCTCTAGAGAGATATCATGGAGTAATATTTAAATATTTGAATAAAATATTAGGTGCACATTGCTTCATTTGTATTTGGGTATGGTTTCTTTTATACCAAAATAAAAAAAAAATGGCTTTGACTTGTACTCTTCCTACATTCTACTCTATCTGAAATACTAAGTCATTTCCAATTGGATGAAGTTCAAAACTGCTATAAGGGAAAACTACGTTGAAACAATGAAAATAGACCCATTTTGTTCATGTTTTCCTGTGTAAAACTCAGAACCCCAAATCAAAAAAAAAAAAAAAAGAGAAAAGAAAGTGGGTCTTGCACGTTAAGATTAAGACCATGGTCAAATATGAGCAAAACGAATTTCCTAAGTGTTGGACTCCAGGACATTTTCTCATAAGCAGACGTGGACTCTGTGTGTTGATGCTAGTATGCTGCACCACGTTAATGCCCATCGATGACACTCCTAGGGAACTGCACATCTCCAAAGGTGATCTCCTGGGTCTATATGTCACACTAAGCTATGTTTTAGGATTATCAGAGAAAAGAAAAATAAGCCCTAAGAGACAAAGGGAAACTTGAAATTAGCCCTTCGTGGGAAACACAAAAGTGTAAAAACTCAAATGCATGTTTTGGGTTGAATTCGGGACTGCCCAAAGAATCCCAATGGAAGACAGAAGGATTCAAAGACTTATGTGCAACGACAGCAAAGGCCTTATCCTCTTTTTTTTTCTTTTTTTTTTTTTAATGGGAGTGTACTTGTTTGCTCAAGCACATTCGTCATTACTGTGGTAGCTCTTTGAAGGGACTGAAGAGCAAGCAGGAAATAACAGGCTGTGTGTGTGTGTGTGTGTGTGTGTGTGTGCGAGTGAGAGAGAGAGAGAGAGAGCTCTGAAATGCATGGGATATGGACACGCCTGTCGTGCCGTTTTGGCACTGACTTCTGGTTTCAGAGTTTGTGACTGAGCATGGGGCAGGTGTCCAGCATCTGGTACTCGTCATCTATCCGTGTTAGACTCCATTGCCAGTATCACTATTGTCTTTGATTGTATTTTTGAATACTCAATTTCCGCATTCTGAGAGGTTGTTTCTAGAATATTTTCCAGCTGTGGGGGAGATACTAGGTGAGGGACTTCACCTTTATTGACATGTCCTGAAGTGGGCCCTTCCCACTCTTCAAAAACTATGTTTACACAACACAGAGTTTCCTCTTTTTTTTTTTTTTTTTTTTTTTTTAGATAAAGAGACCAAGGCTCTGAGCAAGAAGTGAGGAGCTTTCTTCAGACATCCAAAGGTAATAGGAGAACTAAAAGTCAAATTTGTATCCTGTGCCCCAAAGCTGCCATTTCGAATGCTGTTCAACTTTTGACTGTCCCAAATTATCCATATAGGGCTGACTTGAGTGATTCTTAGATTACTAGAATCTATTTTGAAAATGCCAGTTTCTGTCTTTATACCTCTCAATCATTCTATCTATATTCTGTTCTCCTGCAACTCATGTTTATTTAAATGTTTCCTCAAAAACATGTTTCTGTATCTGGAAAGCGGGAAACATTATTTTAAGGATTCAAGAGTTTCCTTGAATCAGGTGAATAAATGTGTTTATACCTGCTTTTTAGAAATTCACTATTATTAAAAAAAAAATGACTCTCAGGTTCCTGTAAATGAGAGTGCCGTTATGCAAACTTTCATGAGTAATGCCAAGACAGCTTCTGCTCTGCAAGAGTGACAGCCATTCCAAGGAACACCTGTTACCCCGACAGTTCTCCTCAGTCCCACCCGTGGGGATGTACAGCACACTGGCAGCTCATATAAAGAAGAATTAAGACAGACAGAAAAATAAAGCTTATTGTCCTTCAGACAGTGTCTGAACACGGTCCAGGAATGAAGTCCTGTGAAGAGGACTCTGAGTGCCTGTGAGAAAGCTACAAGAAACCAAGACAAGAGCCTTGTGACCTTGATTTCTTCGAAACCACAGAATTGTTCCTGGATGATGTTTTCGTGCCCATCCCAGGTGTAGTGGAGAGACGTGAGTTTACTTCAGATTATTCATTACAGCTGCCTATTGCTATTAGTTTACATGCCTTGACCATCATGTGCAGCTTGCCTGTCATATGTGGTTTGCTCTTGTGATTACACTCTTATGACCCCCCTTAACCCTCAGAGGGCAATAGGCTGATCCTCTGAATGAAGTTGGTTATTTCACGAGACTTTAGTCTGTCAGATTCATTGGCTTCATTCTCTATCAGGGGAGGAAAGGAGACAAGACAGCATGCAAGGCTCTGGTGGGATTAGACATAGACCTGTCTTGGACAGGCTGAGAGAGCATAGCCCTGGATCTCCAGAACTGTACCAAGAGCTCTCTGCACAGCTATATAAATGTATAGCTATTGAAATTAGGTAAAGGTTAAAAACAAATCCTCTTCTTACAGTAGGTCTACTCCAAGGGCTCAATAGCACAATGAGTAGTGGCTGCCCTATTGGACAGTCCTGATTTAAGAATTTATTCATTTATTTATTTGTTTGTTTGTTTATTTGTTTGTTTTTACCAGAACTTGAAGGTACTACCCCATGCTGAAGATAACACATGCTTCAGATACAGAACTTGGACGAATTTAGCTGGAACATATCTTCTGGAACTCTTCCCCCTGAAGACTAGCTTTCATAGTATCTTAACGGGGCTATGCAAGTTTCCTAGGAAAAGAACACATTAATTAGTCCTATCTGGTGGTAAACTCTATGAACCACTCCAACAATTGGACAAGAATTCCCAATGATGTCATAGTGGCACATTTATTTGAAGAGAATCAACAGCCGTCTAATTGGACTTATAACCCACTCCGTGGGGAGGGGGGAGCTTATGCCTGACACTGTAAACCTAGCCAGCTCACCACAGCTGGAGCTATGCTATACTAAAGACTGAACCTACTTTTGCCATTTTCCTACCTATAGTAGTCTTCAATTCTACTATATAATACCCTTATACACACAGAAAAGTTTAGCTTTCACCAGTCATCAGATTTTTATTCTTTTTTCAAACACAAAAATACTGGGAACTATTGCAAAGGTCTACCACCAGTTAAAGCACAGAATAAATAACTATGGGGAGACCAGGCCCACTTAATACATCTACAATGAAACCATAAATCCAAGGTTCAAGGAAAGTCATGGAAGAGGGAGCCGCAAAGTTGTAAGAGCCAGAGGACCAGGATGCTCACTATGAGTGTGAGGATCCTAGCGCAAACATTGACAGTGTAAGCAGAAAATGTCCACTATAGTTTTCTTCTCTCAGAAAACTGAAGACTGCTCCTTCCAGAGACTGCTCCTACTCAGACTACTGAAACCTGCCTCACTGTACAGCTATACATAGTACATACCTCTGCCTCATTGTTTATCTATATGGAATAATCCTGTCTTCCGTGTTCAGCTTTAAGTAATAACTCTGCTTCCCTGTTCAATTATATATAACAAACACACTGAACTTCTCAGGTGCTGTGACTTCTCTGTTAGAAAGCCAAGGTCACCCTACTCCACTTCTTCAGGGTTTGTCTTTTCTTCATTTCCTTATGGTCCCAGTTATGTCAATCCTTGGGGCTGTGTTGAGTGCAGTCCACACCCTCCTTTATTTTTTTCTCTTTCATCCTCTGTCCCTTCCTTCCTTACTTCCTTCCTGCCTCACTTCCTTCCTGCCTCCTTCCCTCCTTCCCTCTTTCCCTCCATCCTTCCCTTCCCTTCCTTCCTTCCTTCCTCCCTCCTTTCCACCCTTCCTCCCTCCCTCTCTCTGACGCTTCCTTCTTTCCTTTCTTCCACTTTTGTTCTTCCTTTCTTCTCAAACTGCATGCCCACTTCTCTTTTAACTTCATATCACACTACAAAATCGCACTAATTTCCTCAATTTAGTCTTAAAATCTTCTTGCATGTGCCTTCAGGGCAGTGTGGAGTCAGGATTATAGACCTATGCCACCATTAGACCTGGAATGTTTTTTTGAATATAGAATTATGCTAGATTTTAAAATTTGTTTAACAATAGCGCCTAGTGATTTTCTTCATTGTGGTTTCCTGCCTATTTTTATGAGTTTTCTTTATACATGAATTTTGAGTTGCCTAGCTTTAGAAAATTCATGCAGTTTTAAAAATAATTTTATGTATTTGCATTTGAAGTATTTTCTCCATATTCTAAAGAATTTTTTTTCAAAGAATTTCTGGTTATAACACCAGTTTTACCCTTTAAAATGTAATTTTGTAAAATTAAGTCACTAAGCATACTTCCATTATGAAGTCATCACTCAGTATCAAAATCATGTAAACCACATTAATAATATTTATTTAAATAATCACAAATACAAAGGTATAAACTATTTTTAATTTTATGAATAAAAATTTTGTGATTGTGAAACTCTAAGATATTTAGACTAAATTTTTTTTTCTTAACTTCTTAACTTTATTACAACTCTCTACCACAGGATCTCAATCACTACAGAGATCCTCACAACACAAAGGTCACTGATGACATCGTATTTGTCAGGTTCATGTTTCAATATTCTAAGTTTCATTTTTATATATTATTTACCTATAGTATGGTTTACATAAGTATATTTTAAATATAATAATTATCTGAGAATTTTGTAATGTATATATATATTCCTTTTTTAAAAAAATTGATATATTCTTTATTTACATTTCAAGTGATTTTCCCTTTCTTGGATCCCCCCTCCCCAAAAGTCCCATAGCCCTCTTCCCTCCCCCTGTTCCCCAATCCACCCCTTCCCACTTCCCTGTCCTGGTATTCCCCTACACTGCTGCACTGAGCCTTTCCAGGACTAGGGGCCACTCCTTCCTTCTTCTTGGGCATCATTTTATATGTGAATTGTGTCTTGGGTATTCCAAGCTTCTAGGCTAATATCTGTTTATCAGTGAGTGCATACCATGAGTGTTGTTTGGAGACTGGGTTACTTCACTTAGGATGATGTTCTCCAGTTCCATCCATTTGTCTAAGAATTTCATGAATTCGTTGCTTCTAATGGCTGAATAGTACTTCATTGTGTATATATACCACATTTTCTGTGTCCATTCCTCTGTTGAGGGACATCTGGGTTCTTTCCAGCTTCTGGCTATTATAAATAGGGCTGCTATGAACATAATGGAGCATGCATCCTTATTACATGCTGGGGAATCCTCTGGGTGACTAAATTATCTAATGTAGTTTTGTGTGTGTGTGTGTGTGTGTGTGTGTGTGTGTGAAACAGTATGTATTTTGAAGTAAAATGAGCCACATTTGTCATACACAGTTCCATGAAGAGAGTATTTCTGGTTGCCATGATGACATATCAAGAAAAACGCAAGATGCACAATGTCTCCCACTTACTCTGGTTGAAAAGCTCACTGGCCATAGGAATGGATGTTGCAGCCCGAAATGAACTCCCATTACCTGAATCCCAAGAAAGTTGAGCTGCAGTTCAGCCTTACCACAGTTCAGCTAGGGATATGTTCCTAGGACTATTCGTCCCTGTCTGCAGCTTCCTTCTTTGCTGTGCAATGAATAAAATGCTGGCTCCATCTCTGAGACTTGTCCTGGCAATAAAATGAACAAAGATGCTCGGGAAATCACAGATATCACAGAGATACTTCACCAACGATGTCTAGAAATAACTCCAAAAAGCTGGCCTGACGAATCTCTACAACTGCAAATGGAAAGACAATTTAATTTTTATGAATGTACCCTTCTTAGATCACTCTCAATATTATTAAGTTGTATTTATTCTAGCTCAAAATGAGCTCCTAGTTGTCTCTTGATCTCTGAGCAACATACTGCTTTAGTTAAACAATAACTATACAACCAGTCACAGTAGCTCATGTCCATGATCACTGCACTTAGGAGGCTGAGGAGGGACAGTAGTTGTGCATTTGGGGTCAACTTAGGTTACACATTGAGTTCCAGCCTACCCTAAGACACAATGTGACACAACATCACCAAATTACTTAGTCAGAAATGTCATGCTGCCGTCAAGATAGTGTTTGGTGGAAACCCTAAGTGATTTTTATTTACAAAGAAGAGTTCGCAGAGAATTTGGAAGAACAAAATCTTACAAAACATGTGGCTTTCATGCTCAGCACTTCCTATTTTCATTTAACTTTTTCTCATGGGACTCACTTACTTCTGCTTCTACTATGAGTATTTAAAAGCACCAAGAAAACTTTCAAGGGAGTCATTTCTTATTTTGCACCAATGGGCTTGCATATTGCTAATCTCACTTCTGAGCTGGTAAGGTCAGCTCTGAGGGAAGCTTCACTACTGGTGGTTTTGAGTCTGGGGAGAAGGTAAGGTTTGCTTTACTTCACAGAACTCTAGCTTAGAGATTCCCCAGGGCAATTCAATCAGGGATTTCTCAGTAACCCAGATCCCTGGGAATAAGGTCATAGGAGGTCATGAAGCACATGACCTGCTTCTGTTCTCTTTATTACCTCATCTTCCTCTGTCCCAGCTTTTCCTTTTACTGCATTCTTCAGTCACAATATCACTCCATGAGGCAGAATTATTGTCCACTTTGTAGCTGTGAAATTTAAGACATGAAGATTTTATACAACTGTCCAAGGAGACTGATTTGGGCCTACCTAATATCAGAGCTGCTCATAGGAGAGCCATTTATCTGTCACACTCAGCCTTGACAGGCCACTCCATTTTAGGACTTATTTACCTCAGCATTGATCTAGACTAGCCTCAGGATGACTACTTTCCAAGCTATTAAATATCTTTTCAAGGCCCTACTAATAAATCCTCCCCCCACCCCCACCCCTGTCCTTCCTGGAACTTGTCAACCTTTGGCTTCCTGACCCTGGGTTAGCAGGCTTTATGTCAAATTGACACAAGATAGAGTCAGCTGAAAGGAGAGAACCTCAATTAAGAAAATTCCTCCATAAGATCAGCTATCAGCAAGTTCGTAGGGTATTTTCTTAATTAGTGATTGATGTGGAAGAGACCAACCTATTAGGTTATAGGTGGGGGCACTCCTGGACTGGTGGTCCTGGGTTCTATAAAAAGGGAAGCTGAGCAAGCTAATTGGAGCAAGCCTTTAGCAGCACTTCCTGATGGCCTCTATATCAGCTCCTGCCTCGGGGTTCCTGTCCTGGCTTCCTTCAGTGTTTACCACACTAGTTGGTGGAGTGAACCTGGGCGATAAGGGTGTGAAAACGAGTCAGACTAAAGTCTCATGTACTCACCAACTTTGTTCAGAGAGTCAGACAATTCATTCTCTGACAGTTCAGACGAATCACACATTAGTAAGGTGTTCAATTACAAAAACAAGCCACGGATGGCAAACCGTATCTTTTCATAGAGGCATGACCATAACAACACCTGAAGTAAACTCACTCCTATCTGCCACTCCTGGGAAGGGCATTTGCACACACCCTGAGAATAATTCTGTGTTTTAAAGAAACGCAGTTTCTTGTTTCACAAGAAGTCTTGTCTGTTTTCTTGGTGTTTTCTTACAAGAACTTAGAATTCTCATACAATTCCGTTCTTGGACTGTATTCCAACACTTCAGTGATAAAGAGTAAAGTGGAAGTAGAAGCCAAATAAACTGTCCTTCCCTAAGTAGTTTTGGGCCATGGTGTTTTATCACAGCAATAGTAACCCTATTACTCTTCTATTCAGACTATATCTGATTATCCTCTATCATGATGCAACCCTCGGCCAAAGATGACCAGCCTACATCCACAAGTATTTCAATTATCTGCCAAAACACTGAGTTAGGATGAAATCAACCCACATAACTTGTGTTCTTCCAAATCCCTTGATAATAAAATTATTATTTTATACATTGCTATTATCACTTATAATTAACTCACCCTTTCCATTTAACTAGTTAATAAGTATTTGAGTACTTCCTAAGAGAATGCTATGTAAGAAACCTGATATCCATACCTGCTGTATATGCTATCTTCTCTTCTCAACGGATTGAAATCACTGACAGAGACTGGGTTATATCCAGTATCACTCCATCAATCAACAGGGACCCATTGCAATCTAAACTCTTATCCGAATCTTATATTAACTTGTAAAAAAGATTCAAATTCTACATGTTATCCTTATCCTCATCAATTCTTTCAGCACATATTTATAAAACTTCCATTACATGGGACTTATATTTTGATAGATTGATTCCATCAACACTTGCTGTAGTCTTTAAAGCTTTACCTTTTTGATAGATAGTCATTTTCATTTTAAAATGGGTTTCTGCTTTCATTTTTTCCTGTTTTTGACAGGTCCCTACATTTATACAATGCTTTTTAGCCACTTCACCCCCAATTTATCTCTGTCACCCCTTCCTCTCCTGTTGAAATACTTATTTTAACTTAAGTCCCTTCCTACTTTAATGCTTTCATTTGTATGTGAACAGTTGAATTTAGAGCCACTTGCTGAGTGTGGGTGGGAGGTCCCTGACTGGAGCATCAACAACTTATCTTCTGGAAGGCATTCTAAAATGGCTATAAAGAAAACCCATTACTGGTACTAGATGCACTTCTCATTCAAAAATCACTGATATGATGTCACAAGATGTTCTGTAGGCTAAGAAGACTTAGTCCACAAGAGTAGCCTGTTGGAACATGGGATCACTTTAGAGTTCTATTTGTTTATTTATTTACATCTCAAACACTGCTCCCTCCCCCCTCCTTCACAGAGTCCTTCCCCCAACTGCGCTTCCCTTCTCCTCTAAGAAAGTGTGGCTCTCCTGGATATCCCTCCACCCTAGCATATCAAGTCTCTTCTAGATTAGGGGCATCTTCTCCCACTGGCAGACAAGGCAGCCATGGAGACTGGGCTGCATGTCTGCTACATATGTTCCGGGAGCCTTCTTCCAACCTGTGAATGTTCTTTGGTTGGTGGATGAGAGCTTCTAGGGGTCCAGGTTAGTTGACTGTTGGTCTTTCTGTGGTGTTCCCTTCCCTTTTAGGGCCTTCAATCTTTCCCCAAGCTCTTCCATAAGTGTCCCAACTCCATCCAATGCTTGGCTGTGAGTATCTGCATCTGTTTTGCTCTAGTACTGGGTAGAACTTCTCAGAAGACATTTATGCTAGACTCCTTTCTGCAAGCATAACAGGGTATCATAATGTCAGAGACTGGTGCTTGTCCATGGGATAGGTTTCAAGTTGGCCCAATTATTGGTTGGCCTTTTCTTCACTCTCTGCTCCATCCTGCATTTCTTTTAGAAAGAACAAATTTTGGGTCACAAGTTTTGTGGTTGGGTTGTTGTCCTTATCCCTCCACTTGGGAAGGGGGGATCCCACCTGGCTACAGGAAATGGCCTCTTCAGGTTCCATGTCCACGCTGTTAGTTTTCTAGGCTAAGGTCACCCAAGTTAACTCCTGGTATCTTCCCAATTCCAGATTTCTGGGATTTCCTAGCAATCCACCCCCCCCACCTCCCCACGCCTCCACTCCCCACCCTCCCTAACCCCCACCCCCCTCCCCATCTCCACCTCTTCCCCACCAGCAACTGTAGATTTCCATTTATTCTCCTCTTTCCTGTCTCTCTCCACACCTGACCCTGCCTCCCCATTCTCTCCCCTCCCCCTCCCCTCTCCCACCCAGTTCCCTCCATTCCCCTGTCTCCTATTCTGTTTCCCCTTCTAAGTGTGATTCAAGTATCTTTCCTTGGGCTTTCCTTCTTATCTAATCTTATCTTTGGGTCTGTGGGGTATATCATGGGTATTCTACACTTATCTGTGAGTACAAACCATGACTGTCCTATTGGATCTGGGTTACCTCACCCAGGATGATATATATATGTGTGTGTGTGTGTTCTAGTTACATCCATTTACCTGCAAAATTCATGATGTCCTTGTTTTTAATGGCTGAATCGTATTCTATTGCGTAAATGAACCACATTTTCTTTATCTGTTCTTCAGTTGAGGGACATCTAGGTTGTTCCCAGTTTCTGGCTATTATGGATAAAACTGCTATGAACATAGTGGACCCTGTGTCCTTGTGGTATGGTGGAGCATCTTTTGGGTGTATGGCCAGGAGCGGTATAGCTGGGTCTATACTTTGAGACACTGCTCCCCCAGACAAGAATTGCACCTTAACTGGCTTGAAACCAACTTCTCCGTCCTAGCCTTACATTTGCCTTGTTCAAAGAGGACAAAAGCAAAGGTTTCAGTTACTGAGTAAACAGGCTAAAAATGTACATCCTGTGAAAGACTCAGAGAATGAGACTCCACAGGAGTCGGAAGACTCAGAAAGGGCAGAGGACTCAATCATTTTACAAACACCTTTGTTCCTCTGGAGGTCTCCTTCCGCCTCTTAGATCCTTTTCTGTCACATCCTGTTCCCCCTCCTTTCAATAACCTGTTCCCCTTTATTTCTATGGCTTTTGACTTATTTCTGCATCTCTTTTATATCTGTGGACAATTCTTCAATGTGTTTAAAATGAAGACATTTTCAGAACAGTAAACGAAAATGATGCAATACTTTTCTTTTTTCCCAGATCCTCACCATGCCTCTGGCTCTTCCTACATGCCTTGACCTTCCTTGTTGGGTGGAGAACTCTCTGGGCTCCTACACACATGAACCAGGAAGTTACTTCCGGAATAAAATCGACTTCCTTTTAAAGAGCACCTAACATCTAATTAGCTTTGTGCTTATTCCTCAGAGCAAGGCTAACACCATTTTTCACATTTTAATACAGGACATATTTACTTGGTACATAATGCGTGGCTTGTAAGACTTTAATTTTTTATAGTAAGGTTGCCTAGGATTTACTATTAATACTGTGCTTTGGTCACTACAATATGATTGATAAGTGGTTTGTGACATTACTTTAATAACCTCTTTGCAAGGTCAACTATTGTACTTTATATGGTGAAATAATAAACTTTCAATAGCGGAATATAAATTTTGCATAGCCTTGTTCACAGCTGTCAAGGGAATACAAAATTAAAAACCCATAGCTAGTCATGTTCATATCACAAATGGATTAATACTAACTTTTGCTGATACTCACATTGCCAACTGAACACAAACTTTGAATTGAGGAAACATGAGACTTTACTTTCTTGTGCTTAGCTTTGTCAACTGTTTGAGGTCAAGCTCCTGAAGATAAGAAAGCACATCATACTGCAGATATGGGTGTGAGTGTGTGTGTGTGTGTGTGTGTGTTGTAGAGTATATATATATATATATATATATATATATATATATATATATATATATACTCTCCAACAGTTTCAAACTGTCATTATAACTTCCCAGATCACAAGCTACCTCCACCAGTCTGGAGAGTCTCAAGTATTTTAAGCAATTCTCTCACACAATAGTTCTTCTGTTGTTGACAGTTAGAATGTGGACTGAGGGTCAAGGGTACTGAGAGTGGTGAGTGGTAACCTTTTATGCCTCTCACTTGAGGGTTTCCCTGTCTTTCCTCTCAGCTATGCAGGGGCTCTGAGGTGAAACTATAGTACTGTAAGCATTGAATCTGCAAAGTCTAGTGACCCCCAGGGCACAGAGAACAGAGACTCCTACTTCACACTAGGACCCTAATCAGCATTTTAATTGTTTAGCAAGCAGGTATTTAATGAAGATACTGGTGCATTCTAGTTTAAACCACAGCACTAACACCTGTAACTCACCCTGAATAATCAGCATGATTACAATCATTTGGGGGAAAGGAACAAAGGGCCCTCTCTCTAAAGATGTCCTTCCTCTTTTAAAGTGCCTCTCTGCTGCTGTGGTTTAATTTAAAGGTAAAAACAACCAGGATTCCGTTTTTGAAAGCTGATAGGATTAGAATGAAAAGAATATAGTTTTTGAAGCCAGAATAACCCATCATAGATGTCACTTATGACCTGTTTGGCCCGGGTGTTTTTTTTTTTTTTTAAATCTAACATCTCTAATGTTTTCCTTCTTCAATAAAATGAAAGGAAGAACATCCACTACATATTCTGTATGTAGGATGGAAGGGAGGTGGCAGGTCTACACTGTGGCTGCACTGGATAGGAGCTTGTTCCTTCAGGATTGCCAACCAAACAGTAAGTTCATTTATTATATATAATTATATATAAAACATATACAGTTATAAATATATAATTATAAATATATTTTTAAATACATAAATACATTATAAATACAATAATATATATTATTAAGCTTTATTTTGGAACAACTTGTTTTTAAATTGTTCTTGAGAACAACTTCTGAATTTAAAATTTAATTTAAAATAAGATTTCTAGGGAATTTTTAAGGCTCTTCACTTTCTGAAATAACGTAAAGGTGATCTCAATTAGTTTTATATGTAATTCAAGGGCCACAGTGAGCCAATGAGGTGTATTGATAGGTAAAGGCACTTGCCACCAACACTGGCGATCTGTGTTCAATCCTTGGAACACACAGAGTGGAGACATTTGCCAGTTGTCTTCTGACTTCTGTACCCGTCACATGGCACTTGCACTCACATACATGCACACATACATGCACACGCATGCATGCTCCTTCGTATGCACATCCACAAAGCGAGTAAATATAAAAAGTAAGAATTTAAGCCAAACAGTAACTTGTCTTTTAGTGTTCAATATTTAGTGTAATATAAAAGCAGGAAAACTATAGAATAAATTTGTTTTGTCCTTTTCAGTTGTTCCCCAAGGCTGGAGGTAGAACAGTTGCCTAGGATCTGCAAGGCCCTGGTTTTGAACACCAGCACTGCAAAAACAAAAATGTTGTCAGTCAAAAAAAAAGAGCACAGAGCAGAGCTGCTGCTGCTTGGGACTAACTGGGTCACTTTGCCTATGTGACCCTCTGCAACCATGGCCCAAGGAGAAGAGTAGGTAAGGTGTGACTTCTTAGAGGAAAACAGGGAAGCAATCCTGCTGTGCCCTTGACTTCTAATTAATAAATAAAACCTGCTCAGATGTGACAGCATACTTTTGTTAGTCCCACTCAACGGTCTGACGCATCTTTGTATCTCATGAAAAGCTATGTACTTCCTCCAAGTACTTGCTTTTTTTTATTGTAAATTCTTGTTTATTGCACACTTAGGATATAGGAAAATTCATGGTAAATGTCCTGTGATTTTATTTGACCACCTGATCGGCATGATCCAGTGTGACATTGACAGATGATTAAAAAGTTAATACATTCTTTTTTTCTTTGTTTTAAATGCAGTAAATATTACTTTTTTATTCGATATATTTTTTATTTACATTTCAAATGATTTCCCCTTTTCTGCCCCCCCCCACTCCCCAAAAGTCCCATAAGCCCCCTTCCCTCCCCCTGTTCTCCCAACCACCCCTTCCCACTTCCCTATTCTGGTTTTGCCCTATACTGCTACACTGAGTCTTTCCAGAACCAGGGGCCACTCCTCCGTTCTTCTTGTACCTCATTTGATGTGTGGATTATGTTTCCTAAAGTACTTTGTAATTTGGTGAGCTCTGCCTTCTTCTGAATCTCAGTCCCGCCCCCTAGCTGATTGACATGGAGTAAGCCACTCACCTACCTCAGCAAATTGAGAGTGATGCTAGAACCTGCCAATGAAGGGTTTCCACGATGATGATGATCTGAGTTAATAATTTTGTAAGACACTTGAAAAAACTGCCTATCTCCACGAGGCCCTTCCATGGCATTTCTTAAATAAAAAAAGCACACCTCCTAAATAGCAGCAAGTTATTCAAAAAACGTATATGTTTATATATATATATATATATAGTTGTGTATATAACTAATGCTAAAATCTAAACCTTCAGCTAGATAACAACCTAGCTTTAAAGAGTAAAATACTGCTTTAACACTTATTAAATGTCTAGATGTCTATGTCAATAGTATGCCATTAAGCACATAAATATACAAATCACATCTAGTATACATTATTATATATCTTATTTAACCTATTAATGTGCCACTCTTAAGTGTTGAAATTTGCAAGGTCTAATTGAAGATATGTCTGCTTCCACTCTGCATAAATATGAACATAGTTTTACACAACCTATACCATTTTGTTCTACAGTAAGTAACTGTGGTTGAGTTATCAGCACATCAACTAAATGACATTATTCTCAAGTGACAAAACCAGAATTTCAGAAAACAGTCTGTAGAAAGTGGTCACTGTTCTTAGCAGTCTATATACAAAGAACTGAAATTACAACATGGGCTCAGCTTGGAATAACTTCAATTTTGATCTTCAAATATTTTTTCTTCTAAATTTTTGGTAATGAGAGATATTTCCTTCACAATGAAAACTAGCATGTCAGTGTCTCCCACATGTAAACTTCAACATTCTCCATTTCAGTTTGCAGTAAGGAATGCTTTGGAACTGGCCAGCTGATGCAGATTTCTGAAAAGGTGCTTCCTGCTTCTGTTGACAGACCTCCAGGGGGAAATTCAAGCATCTATATTTAATGCACCGTAAGGCATTTTTGATATTTGTTCTGTGTTAGTATATATTTGAAACTAGACTGTGCCTAGAAAGAGAAAAAAATACAATCATGATTTAAGGGCCAATGGAACAAACAGAATAATAAATAAATAACTATTTGAACAGACAGATCACTATAGAAATCCACAACCAACAAAAATGCAGAGCACCATCCCAGTGGATATATCTATAAACATTCATGCACCTAAGGCTTAGGGAACAATGTGGAAGATGGGGCTGGAAGACTATAAAAGCAGGAGAATCAGGGAGTTTCCTGTGAGATTGGTTCCCCCAGTAATGCTAGCGCTATAGCTGTAAAATTTCACCAACATGAGTGACCAAGCATGAGCTGAATGAGTGGGACACCAATAGATGTCCTGCTAGATGGAGAAAAGCCCACGAAGCTCCGACCCTACACAAAGAGCTACAGGCACTGAACAAAGCTGGGAACTGGAGAGGTGTTCCCTAGGGAAAAACAGAGCAATTGATTATCTAGTGCCAAATGGCCAATCCTGAAAACATACATGCAAGTAACAGGTTGTATATAGGATGACCATGCATTTGAAGGAGATCAGAGAGGAGTAAATGAGAAGGTTTCCACAGAGGAAAGTGAATCAAGAAATGTTATTATAATATAATCTCAAAACATTTTTAAAATGTCTTTAAAAGTTAAGACTTAAAAAGAGATATACCAAATGACCCGTTGAAGTGATTACTTGTGGAAACCCTCAAGGCCATATGCCTATGGATTACACAGTAGCAAACCTTCTTTTGGACAACAGTGGGAGTCAGGGAGCTGAGAGGACTGATGGATTGTCTTCTCCTTTAGGTATTGCATGAAATCAATCAGTCCAAAAGAGGGCATGATCAGTCTATCTTATTCTTACTTTGAGTCATCTTATAGTTTAGTTTCTCTGGAGTAGGAGTCATGTCTGAGTCATGATTATATCTGCACAGGATATTTATCATACACTGAGCACTAGATGAAAATGCAGTAACTTAAGTGACACAAAATGAGACTCTAAGCACATGGCACACACACACACACACACATTCACATACACAGGTATTTGTACCACAGCCCGTGTATGGAAACCAGAAAAACAATTTGTGGCAGTCAGTTTTCTCCTTAAACCATCAGTCCTGGAGAATGAACTCAGGCCATCAATCTTAGTAGAAAGTGCTTTCACCTCCTGAGCCATCTCACTGACAATAATAAATAAAATAAAATTTTAAAGAAAGTTCCAAGCAATACAGATATATTTCAGTGATGGTCATGCCAACTGAGATAATAAAGCATGGTATGGTATTATTTTATTGATATAGAAAAAAATCTCTTAAAATGTATTTGTGAAATAATTTTTAATCTTCTTGGACAAAAACAGCTTTTTGAGAATTATTTCATCTTTGACTTAAATATACATAATATTTCTTAAACATACACACTCAGTGGATATACAACTTATTTTTTTCTTGTTCTGTCTTTTATTTCCTAAACAAAATTGACTCTCTGGATATTATAGCTATCTAACATTGGTTGAGAACTCCACAGGTCAATATGTGAAGATAGCACATTTTGGGGAACTCATCAATGTTCAACCCCCAATTCAGATGTAGCTGATAGTCTTGTGTTTATCTTGTGCATGTCAAGACTTAGCTATATCTGCAAGGATGCAGTGTCTCTGAGCTCAACTTAGACAATCAAAGCTAAAGTTAAATACCAAACTTAGGTTTATAACAAGACACAGGATAGAGTCCCTTTGAGTATAGTAATATAACCACCTCATTTACAGACACAGACACCCTTAAAACTGTACAAAAGTTATTTTTAACAACTAAGAAATTTCAAACGTTGAAGCAGTAGAAATTGAATCAGGCTTAAATAGCAACAAGACAGGAATGGCATGGAAAGTTTTGAGACACAGATAATAGAATTGACAGATTTTTATAAGGTAGTCCTTTAGATGAAGGAGAGGAGAAAGATTATAGGTGCAGTGATTCACTTCATGAATGGATACTGGTAAGATTAACTGACAGCAGGAGAATGAGAAGAGAAAGGTGTGTGAAGCTAAGAAGAAAGAAGATTGGGAAGAGAGTGTCATTTGAGATGTGTCTGAGGTGTGTGTAGACATCTAAGTAAAGATAGACATTAAACAGCAAATCATTAATCCAATAAGGAAATGGGATTGAGATATAATATCTGAAATATTATCATATAGGAAGCCAGTGAAGCCATGACTAGGTAGAAGATCATTCTAAAAGACATTGTAGAATAAGAAGAAAAACAGAGATAAAATGGCTCTCTGCACACTCAGGTTGTTCTTAAGAGGTATTATCTTGTTGAAACATAAGACATCAAATGTGTCGCTTGATAGCACTGGGTGGTGGCATTTCAACAACGGCATAATGCTAGCATGGTTGTAAGTCATTTTGCTTTCTAAACCCTTCAAATGTTCTTTTGCTACAGTGTGGTTTCCTTAAGTTACCACATGCTGGCTTCTTGAGTAGATAGGGCTGGTTGGTTTCACTTTATATCACACAAACAAGCATGCAGCATGGGGTTCAGTCTTCTTAACCACTGTGCCAATTGTATATTCATGTTTTAACAACAGTGTAGACCTGTGTACTCAAGTAATTCAATTATAATTATGGGACCCAACTAATTTGTAGTAGATAAAAATCAGAAAATGACAGATATTGTTCATTGATATGCTTGCTTTCTGCACAGTTTTTCTGGAACAATTATCTAAGAATAACTGATTTGAGACTTGGCTTTGTTTTCTCTCATTGAGTGTGCATGGAGTATGAGTGCACAGGATAGCAGTTTATTATTCTCATCTTACTACCTGTTCGCATGATCTCACTTGGAGTCTGGAGCCAGGCTGGCAGTCAGCAATCCCCAACAAATCCATTGGATCCAGCCCTGTGTTGCTAGCATCATGGGCTCACATGCACACGCCCAGTTTTCACATGGTTGGGATCCAAATTCAGGTCCTGAAGCTTGAGCAGTTTAACCTACTGAGCCGTCTCCTCAGCTGCCCATCTTTTTTTCTAATATTGGATGATCACAAACTCTGACTTTAAGAGCTCAATAATTCCTCCATAATCTATCTGTTCTCTATCAATTACACAAGGTGTTCTGCTGACTTCAAATTCTATCTCAAACTTTACTAAAGTCAGAACATTCCATGCATGTCTCATGATGATCAGGTTAAACTAAACCTTTGACCCACAAAGAAAACCATCTCTACCGGGCATAGTATTATATGTAATTTTAAATATATGTAATTTTAAACTGTCTTCTGAGGCTAGAATCATTATAATAGCTGCTAAATACTGTTATAAGCTTGGATTGTTTGCTTTTTTTAAAATATAAAGTTTAAGAGATGCAACTTGTTTCAGAAGCTAATCTGTCTACCCTTCTTATTCCTAGTGGTTGAAGGTAGGGGTACAACCTAACTGCTCTTTCAAAATTGAAGGCCTTATGAACATTTCTAATCCAGTGCAACTTCACATATAGAGAAATAATTTCCATCTATGTTCTCAGGTGTTATGACAATCTCTGTTAGAAAGTCACAAGTCTTCTGCCTCAACTACAATACTATAAGTGCTGTGACTTAATATGTGCCTATTTTGAAGTCAATAATTGTTTGCAAAGGAAGAAACTATGCTCACTGTGCTGATGTAGACAGAATCTACATCCATAATATACAATGTTCTATAAATGCCCACGGCTCCAAAAACAAAACAAAAAGCATGCACTTTCAGGCTATTTAAGGCAAGAACTGAGTCTCAAAGTCGTAAACTCTTGGAATGTTCAGAAACCCAAATCAGAAATGCTTAAAGTATCTTAATGAATGTGTATCTAATAAAAATGTGGAAGTAGATTAAATTTCAAAATTTGTCTTAAATATGGAGATTTGGAAAAATTCTAAATGGGTACAGGTAAAAATTATTAAATTGCTTATTATGTTTAAGAGAAGTCTTCTTTCCACAATAAACAAGAGAAAACTCCCACTACCCCTATATTCCAAATGACTTGATTTATTTCATTGGGCATGGATCTTCTGTTATGGAATTGCAGGGGGCTTGGTGAACAATGGTGGCAACTGTCATGGGACCTGAAGCTTCAAGATTTTCTTTTTTTTATTATATATTTTTATTTTCTATATTCATTGTTTACATTCCAAATGATTTCCCCTTTCCCAGTTCCCCCCTCCCCATATCTCCCATAAAACTTCTCTCCACCCATTCTCCAATCACCTCTTTCCTTTTTCTCTGTCCTGATACTCCCCTCCAATGCTAGATCAAGCCTTTCCAGGATCAGGTCCCTCTCCTTACTTCTTCATGGGAGTCATTTGTTATGCTAATTGTGCCTTGGGTATTCAGAGCTTCTGGGCTAATTAATATCCACTTATCAGAGATTGCATTCCATGTGATTTTGTGATTGGGTTACCTCACTTAGGATGGTATTTTCCAGATCCAACCATTTGCCTAAAAATTTTGTGAATTCGTTGATTTTAATTGCTGAGTAGTATTCCATTGTGTAAATATACCACATTTTCTGTATCCATTCCTCCACTGAGGGACATCTGGGTTCTTTCCAGCTTCTGGCTATTATAAATAAGGCTGCTATGAACATAATGGAGCATGTGTCTTTATTGCATGCTGGGGAATCCTTTGGGTATATGCCCAGGAGAGGTATAGTAGGGTCCTCCATAAGTGTCATGTCCAGTTTTCTGAGGAACCACCAGACTGATTTCCAAAGTGGTTGCACCATCTTACAACCCCACCAGCAGTGGCGGAGTGTTCCTCTTTCTCCACATCCTCGCCAACACCTGCTGTCTCTTGAGTTTTTAACCTTAGCCATTCTGACTGGTATGAGGTGAAATCTCAGGGTTGTTTTGATTTGCATTTCCCTAATGACTAATGATGTTGAGCATTTCTTAAGGTACTTCTCGGCCATCTGAATTTCTTCAGGTGAAAATTCTTTGTTTAGCTCTGTACCCCATTTTTAATAGGGTTATTTGGCTTTCTGGGGTCTAACTTCTTGAGTTCTTTGTATATATTGGATATTAGCCCTCTATCAGATGTAGGGTTGGTGAAAATCTTTTCCCAATTTGTTGGTTGCTGTTTTGCCCTTTTGACAGTGTCCTTTGCCTTACAGAAACTTTGTAATTTTATGAGATCCCATTTGTCAATTCTTGATCTTAGAGCATAAGCTATTGGTGTTCTGTTCAGGAACTTTTCCCCTGTGCCCATGTCCTCAGGGGTTTTCCCCAGTTTCTTTTCTATTAGTTTCAGTGTGTCTGGTTTTACGTGGAGGTCCTTGATCCATAGATCTAGTGCTTTGGAAACTGCCTAAGTTCTATTCTGTTCAAGTTAAACTTGAATGTACACTTTCTATAGATAAACTAATCTATCATGATAATTCAAACTTTTGGTTCTCAGAGGTCCAATGCCAGTATGTTTGCTGTGCTGTGATTTTTTTCAGTCTTCTTTTCTGTGTTCCTGTGTGTTAAGTGCTCTGTAAGAATAAAGCTGTATGGGTTGATCGAGTTGCATGCACCTTCTTTAAATTCTAGAAAAGTACTATGCCTACAATAGGCAAGAATAATTGTTTTTAGGTAACTGTACTAAATAAACAGACTCAATGGACAATGATAGTACTTTCTTGAATGAATCAGAGACTCTGAGTCTCTAAGACCCTTCCTGGCTCCACCTGTGTGCATGTTCATATCACGCCATCCACACTATCCATGCTTACGCCCATGATTTTCATGGAGGCCCTCCCTAGTCTGTCTACTGTTGGCTCTCCTAGCATAGTCTCAGCAGAAGAGAAAGCCTCCTTCTCTCACCCATAATGGCTTGTTTGGAACAAGAAATGGAACCAAAATAAATTCTTCCTAAGAGTTTTTGAAAAAGCTATCATCAAAGAAATTCTATAATTTCAGAAACACTAGGAAATCACATAAAATTGCAAAGATTTGTAGAATGGCTCATTATAAAGGAAAACTTAAACATGTAGAGAAGTATACCATATTTCTGCTGGGGCTAAAACATGCCAGATTGCTACTATTCTCATTTGCTTGACATTAATCTGTGCATATCATTCACTTTGAAATCATCCAAATCTAAAATGTTTAGTTTACTTGAAAAATTACATGCATAAAAGTAGTTGAGATGAAGCAGATGGATTGATTAAAGTGATAAAATAAAGCTATAAAATAATAGACAATCTACATCAATAAACATCAGCTAATTCTTGGTATGAGACATTATCTAGTTTGGCTCCAAAGTGCTATAGTGCATGAGAACAATAAGCAAAATTGTCTACATTACCTAAATAAAATAATAATAACACATCAATACAAATTTTTAAAAATGGTGAATGGGAGAAGAATATTTACAACCTGTTAGGAGGAAGTTTCCTGAGTTCACCCATCTCAGAAACAAGTTCCACCTTGCTAGCAGGATCAAAATGGAGTTCATATGTCCAGATCCCTGAACCCCACTCCCATTCTGTTTCTTCAGATGTTTCATGTTTTTTCATTAACCAGTGAAGGATGAAAAGAGGGAAGATGACATTATCTAAACTAAGGAATACCAGTCAAAAATAAATGTGTTGCTGGCCTTGACTTAATTGACTACTTGGTCACTCTTTTGTTCTTTTATCACCCTAGATTCTAGGTCAGAGTCCAGGAAAGGACCTGACTGCAAAAGCTGACTCAAGGACCCTGAAACCAGGTGACCCAGATAAGGTCCAGTCACCAGAGTTAACTTCCTTGCTTAACCCCTTGTGTCAACATATGATTGGACAATGAAACAGCTCACTCTGTTCCCCCTTCCTTTGTATTCCCATCCTTTAAAAATGCTGTGTAATCTCTATTTGGGGACACAGTTCAGATACTGAACTGGCCGCCTCTCTGAGAGCTCAGAAAATAAAGCTTCCATTTTTAAGCTTCTGTCATCCAAAGTGAGTTTCCCCTGCTTCAACTCTGAGCCCTACATACCCTGCTTTAAAAAATGGACTTAAATTCAATGTGTGTGTGTGTGTGTGTGTGTGTGTGTGTGTGTGTGAATCAGAAAAGCAAATCTATTGGAGGAAATGGTTATGTTGCATGGGAAGATATGTGAAAAGAAGGCCAATAATCAAGAATCATGTCAAAGATGGTCACCAAAGATGAAAATGAATTCACCTGTGTGATGACACTTAGGCAAACAGCAGGACAGAGGTGATATAAATGGGGGGGGGGGGTAGAAAAATAGGGAGCTAGTAAAAGAGATAATCAACACAGGAGGACAAACAGGGAGGAGAGACAAATAACACAAAATACATTTGATATCTTCTCAAAAACCGTATTATTTTTTATTTATCTAAAAGTATACACATAGTACATATAAGAATTTATACATACATACATACACACAAAAACTACACACAAGCATACACATGTACATACACACATATACACATACACATTACATCATATACATACACATATACACACACATACACATATACACACACTTAATGTGACTATGTTGCTTTGACTGACAAAACTCCCCACGGGAGTCTTATACTATCTAATAAACCCCTAGTGTCAGACTTGAGAAACCTCCATCAGAATTGTCCATCAGAGGAGTCCAAGTGCTTCCCTAAATGATATGTTATGGTTGTTTCCCTTGGTTACCTCTCCAAGGTTGAAGGTAGGTCCCTATGCTGAAGAGATTGCACATATAGAACACAGATCTTGAAATATTTGAAGTAGATTTGATTTAAAAGCTTTCTTCCTGCAGGCTGGCTTTAATATTACTAGAAAATACTATGTAACCTGCCAAGCAAGAGAAGCACTCAATAGTTCTAGTTGTAATATTGATGAACAGCAATGATCAGCATGGCAAGATATCCCTGAAGGTTCAACAGGAGCACTTATGTCTTGACAGCAGCTGACAACTGTCTAATTGGACATAAAGTCCACTGAATAGGGGAGAATTGTGCCTGTATTAAAACACTAGGCGACTTCATGGAACTAGTGTATCTTGAAAGAGAAGTTACCTCCACCTTACCAGACCAACAGAATTCTTAATGCCATTTGATTTTTTAGAGATAAATTTCTATTATTTTTCCATTAATTAATTTATTTATTCACTTTACATCTCAATTATAGTCCTCCCCTCTCCTCTCAGTCCCCTCCCATATAGTTCCTCACCCAACCACCTTTCCTTCACCTCTGAGAAGAGGGAGAATCCTCCTGAGTACCAACCCACCCTAGCATATCAAGTCACTACTGGACTAGGCACATCCTCTGAAGCCAACCAAGACTGCCCAGTTAGGGGAACAGGATCCACAGGCAGACAACAGAGTCAGGTTTAGCCCCTAGTCAGTTGTTAGGTGATCTACTTGAAGACCAAGCAACACATCATATATGTGCAATGGGGAAGAGGATCTAGGTCCAGCCTATGTGTGCTCTTTGGTTGCTGTTTCAGAATCTGGGAGGCCCCAAGGGTCCAGGTTAGTGGACTCTGTTGGCCTTCTTGTGGAGTTTTTATCCCCTCAGGGTCCCTTAATCCTTCCCCCAACTCTTCCACAAGACTCCTCCAGCTCCATCGGACATTTGACGGTGGGTCTCTGCATCTGTTTCAGTCAGCGCCTAGGTGGAGCATCTTAGAGGACAGTTAAGCTTGGATCCTGTTTGCAAGCATAACAGAGTATCATTAATAGTGTCAGGGACTGGTTCCTGTCCATGGGATAGATCTCTTGGGCCAGTCATTGTTTGGCCATTCCCTCAGTCTCTGCCGCAACGTTGTCCCTGCACTTTTTGTAGCCAGGACAAATTTTGGGTGGATGGTTTGGTGGGTGGGTAGTTATCTTTATCCCCCCACTGAGAGTCCTGCCTGGCTATAGGAGATGGGCATTTCAGCTTCTTATCCCCTGCTGCTAGGAGACTCACCTTCATAGACTCCCTAGAGCTTCCCCCCTCTCAGGTTTCTGGCACATCTTAGAGATACCCCCAACCCACTTCATTTCCATCCACTCTCCAAGCCCTCTCTCCCTGGCTTTCCTTATACCTGATACCCCTGCCCTTGCCATCCCCTCTCCCATCCAGTTTCCTCCCTCCATCTACCTCTGATGACTATTTTATTTCTCCTTCTGAGGTAGATTCAAGCATCCTCCCTTGGGCCCTATTCTTTCTTTAACTTCTTTAGGTCTGTGGTTTGTAGCGTAGGTATCCTATACTTTATGACTGATATCCATTTCTAAGTGAGTACACATCATGCATCTCCTTTGGGTCTTGGTTTATACACTCAGGATGATATTTTCTACTTCCATCAATTTACCTGCAAATTTCATAATGTCCTTGGTTTTAATAGATGGAAAGTATCCCATTGTGTCTACATATCCACAGATAAGAGGAGATTTCACCCCTTATTAAAAAAATTTATCCTTACCTTGAACAGAGACCATTATAGAAAACCACAACAGTCATAATACAGAGATCAACCAATTGTGGAGAGTATAGCCCCCACAGATATATCTACAGCATAACTCCTGCACATAAAGTTCAAGGAACATGAAGAAGGGACAGAAAGAGGATTAATATCTAGAAGACTGGGAAATCTGATGGAAGACTGTATCTTCCATACAATGTCAAAGAACCCCACCGAAATGACAAGGAAGCTCCATTCATGATGCCTCAGAAGACTTGAACAGTAAGAACACCAACTGACGTGCTAATGTGGAAAGGGGAAATTTCATGGGTTACACCCCTAGATAAAGCCACAGGCAACTGATGATTGCTGAGAGGGATAATGGCCTCTCCTAGGGAGGAGCATCATAGTGTACTCAACACAAGTACTCAGCCCTAAAATCATGTATACACAGGACACAGTACAAGGACTCAGTAAATCCATTTACTTTATACCAAACTTATATATTTATGCATATATGTGTAAAAACAAAGAAAAAGAGTCCACTGATTTGAGAGCAAATGGGGGTGGATTTTAGGGAAGGAACCCTTGGGAAATGATGTAATTATATTCTATTTCTTAAATATTACTTTAAAATTCATTAGCATTGCCAGTTACTGATAAAAAAAAAATAGTATAAAGACAGAGGATTTCTGTTTCTACTTTTTAGAAAGAAGGTCTCATTGTCTGGACCAGGTTGGCCTCTAACTCAACATGTATCTCAGACTAGGTTCAAAATCCCCTTTTCCCTGCAGAGTGCTTGGAACTTCTACTGAGGTCATGGAATGAGTTTTCTACCATGTTGTCAGTAGTAGTGTGAGTTAACTCAAGGGTTTTGGACGACAAAAACTCTTGTAAACTATTAGAATGCCCAGAAAGAAGGAAATAATAAACAAACTCAACTAACCAAATACACATCAAGTGAGAACTTCACGATTTTATATGAAAAACTTTCCATGCGAGGCATAAATTACAGAGAAAACATATACACTTGAATTATATGTCAGTTATAAATTTGGTCCTTATCCTGTGTGTGCTTCCAATGAATGAATACACATGAGCCAAGTCACACACAAGCCTGCAGATGCACAAAGCTTCCGTCTTTGTGGGACAAGACTACTGCAGAAGCAGCCGGAAGTAGAGGTAACACAGAAGAATTCAAGAAGGAAGGAGAGTACTTATCAGTTTGCATAAACATTGCTTGATTAAAAAAGATAGCAAAAATATTAGGATCATCATCCTTAGGAAAATTTAATATCTATTTTTAAATGAAATGGAAATATACTATGCTTTCTCAGCCCTAGAAAACATTACCTATTACTTGATGTGAGCTATTTTATCAAATAAGAATAGTTCCTTCTTTATCTTCATGTCTCATATAGTTCTTTTTTTCTTTTATTTTTATTAGATATATTCTTCATTTACATTTCAAATGTTGTCCCCTTTCCTGGTTCCCCACCCTGAAAGTCTCATAACCCATCTCCCCTCCCCCTGTTCCCCAATCAACCTTCCCCCACTGCCCTATCCTGGTATTTTCCTACACTGCAGTATCAAGCCTTCCCCAGACCAGGGGCCTCTCCTCCCTTTAATGTCCAACAAGATCATCCTCTGCTGCCTATGTGTCTGGAGCCATGGGTAACACCATGTGTACTCTTTGGTTGATGGCTTTGTTCCTGGGAGCTCTGGGAGTACTGGGTGGCTCATATTGTTCCTCCTGTGTTACTGCAAACCCTTTCAGTTCCATGGGTTCTTTTTCTAGCTCCACCATTGGGGTCCCAGTGCTCATTTCAATGGCTAGCTGAGAGTCGCCCCCTCTGTATTTGTCATGTACTAGCAGAGCCTCCCAGGTGACATCTATATCCAGCTCTAGTCAGCAAGCACTTGTGGGCATCCACAATAGTGTCTGGGTTTTGAAGCTATATATGGGATGGATCCCTAGGTGGGGAAGTCTCTGGATGGTCTTTCCCTCAGACTCTGCTCCACACTTTGTCTCTGTATGTCCTTCTGTGGGTATTTTGTCCCCCTTCTAAGATGGGCAAGAGAATCCACACTTTGTTCTTCCTTCTTCTTGAGCTTCATTTGATATGTGAATTCTTTTGTGATTAGGTTACCTCACTCAGGATGATATTTCCCAGTTCCACCCATTTCCGTTAGGAATTTCATAAATTCATTGTTTTTAATAGCTGAGTAGTATTCCATTGTGTAAATATACCACATTTTCTGTATCCATTCCTCTGTTGAGGAACATTGAGGTTCTTTCCAGCTTCTGGCTATTATAAATAGGGCTGCTATAAACATAGTGGAGCATGTGTCCTTATTACATGTGGGAGAATCCTCTGGGTATATACCCAGGAGTGTTATAACAGGGTCCTCCAGTAGTATTATGCCCAATTTAGTGAGGAACTGTGAAACTGATTTCCAGAATGGTTGCACCAGCTTGCAATCCCACCAGTAGTGGAGGAGTGTTCCTCTTTCTCCACATCCTCTGAAGAATTTGCTGTCCCCTGAGTTTTTGATCCTGGTCATTTTGACTGTTTTGAGGTGAAATCTCAGGGTTGTTTTAAGAATGTTGAACATTTCTTTAGGTGCTTCTCAGGCATTCCATATTCCTCAGGTGAAATTTCTTTGTTTAGCTCTGTATCCCATTTTTAATAGGGTTATTTCGTTCTCTGGAGTCTAACTTCTCGAGTTCTTCATATATTTTAGATATTAGTCCTCTGTCAGATGTACAGTTAGTAAAGATCTTTTCCTAATTTGTTGGTTGCTGTTTTGTCCTATTGACAGTGTCTTTTGCCTTACAGAAACTTTGTAATTTTGTGAGGTGCCATTTGTCAATTCTTGATCTTAGAGCAAAAGCTATTGGTGTTCTGTTCAGGAAATTTTCCCCTGTGCCCATGTGCTCTAGGCTCTTCCCCAGTTTCTTTTATATTAGTTTCAGTGTGTCTGGTTTTATGTGTGTGTGTGGGGGGGTCCTTGATCCACTTGGACTTGAGCTTTGTAAAAGGAGATAAGAATGGATCCATTTGCATTCTTCTGCATGCTAACAGCCAGTTGAACCAGCACCATGTGTTGAAAAAGCTATCTTTTTTCCACTGAATGGTTTTCACTCCTTTGTCAAAGATCAAGTGACCAGAGGTGTGTGGGTTCATTTCTGGGTCTTCAATTCTATTCCATTGATCTACCTGCCTGTCCAATACCATGCAGTTTTTAACACCATTGCTCTGTAGTACTGCTTGAATTCCGGGATACTGATTCCCCCAGAAATTCTTTTATTGTTGAAAATAGTTTTAGCTATCCTGGGTTTTTTTTGTTATTCCATGTGAATGTAAGAATTGCCTTTCTAACTCTATGAAGAATTGAGTTGGGGTTTTGATGGGGATTGCATTGAATCTGTAGATTGCTTTTGGCAGGATGGCAATTTTTACCATATTAATCCTGCCAATCCATGAGCATGGGAAATCTTTCCATCTTCTGAGGCCATCTTCGTTTTCTTTTTTTTCCTCAGAGACTTGACTTTCTTGTCATAAGATCTTTGACTTGTTTAGTTAGACTCACACTAAGATACTTCATCTTGTTTGTGACTATTGTGAAGGGTGTCCTTTCCCTAATTTCTTCCTCAGCCTGTTTATTCTTTGAGTATAGGAAGGCTAGTGATTTGTTTGAGTTAATTTTATATCTGGACACACTGCTGAAGTTGTTTATAAACTGTAGGAGTTCTCTGGTTGAGTTTTTTTTTTTTTTTTTGATTCCTTAAGTATACTATCATATCATCTGCAAATAGAGATAGTTTAACCTCTTCCTTTCCAATTTGTCCAAATTTCCTTTGCCCTCGTTTTGTTTTATAATTGTTCTAGCTAGAACTTCAAGTACTATATTAAATAAATATGGAGAGAGAGAGCAGCTTTTTCTAGTCCATGACTTTAGTGGGATTGCTTCAAGTTTCTCTCCATTTAGTTTAATGCTGGCTACTGGTTTGCTGTATATTGCTTTTACTATGTTTAGGTATGGGCCTTGAATTACTGATCTTTCCAAGACTTTTAACATGAAAGGATGATGAATTTTGTTAAGTGCTTTTTCAGCATCTAAGGAATGACCATGTGGTTTTTTTCCTTTTATTTTGTTTATGTAGTGGATTATATTGATGGCTTTCAATATATTGAACCATCCCTGCATCCCTGGGATGAAACCTACCTGATCTTGGTGAACAATTGTTTTGATGTGTTCTTGGATTTAGTTGGCAAGAATTTTATTGAGTATTTTGGCATGGAAATAAGGGAAATTGGTCTGAAGTTCTCTTTCTTTGTTGGATCTTTGTATGGCTTTGGTATCAGCATAACTGTGGCTTCATAGAACAAGTTGGGTAGTGTTCCTTCTGTTTTTATTTTGTGGAATAGTTTGAAGAGTATTGGTGTTAGGTCTTCTTTGAAGGTCTGATAGAATTCTGCACTAAAACCATCTGGTCCTGTGCTTTTTTTGGCTGGGAGACTTTCACTGACTGCCTTTATTTCTTTAGGGGTTATGAGACTGTTTAGATGGTCTATCTGATCCTGATTTGTCTTTGGTATTTAGTATCTGTCTAGAAAATTGTTCATTTCATCCATATTTTCCAGTTGTGTTGAGTACAGGCTTTTGTAGGAGGATCTGATGATTTTTTTTTAAATATCCTCGGTTTCTGTTGTTATATCTCCCTTTTCATTTCTGATTTTGTTAGTTTGGATACTGTCTCTGTGCCTTTTGGTTAGTTTGGCTAGAAGTTTATCTATATTGTTGTTTTTCTCAAAGAACCAGCTCCTGGTTTTGTCCATTCTTTCTATAGTTCTTTTTGTTTCTACTTGGTTGATCTCAGCCCTGAGTTTGATGATTTCCTGTCATCTACTCCTCATGGGTGTATTAGCTTCTTTCTGTTCTAGAGCTTTCAGGAGTGCTGTTAAGCTGCTAGTGTATGCTCTCTCCCGCTTCTTTTTGGAGGCACTCAGAGCTATGAATTTTCCTCTTAACACTGCTTTCATTATGTCCCATAAATTTGGGTATGTTGTGCCTTCGTTTTCATTAAATTCTAAAAAGTCTTTGATTTCTTTCCTTATTTCTTCCTTGACCAAGGTATCATTGAGTAGAACATTTTTCAGTTTCCATGAGTATGTGGGCTTTCTGTTGTTTTTGTTGCTATTGAAGACCACCCTTACTCCATAGTGATCTCATTGGAGGCATGGGACTAGTTCAATCTTCTTATTTCCATTGAGGTCTATTTTGTGACAAGTTATATGGTTAGTTTGGGAGGAAGTACCATGAGGTGTTGAGGAGAAGGTATATTCTTTTCATTTAGGATGAAATGTTCTCTATATATATCTCTTAAATCCATTTGGTCCAAAATTTCTGTTAGTTTCACTGTGTCTCTGTTTATTTTGTGCTTCCCTGATCTGTCCATTGATGAGAATGGGGTGTTGAAGTCACCCATAATTATTGTGTGAGTTGCAATGTGTGCTTTGAGCTTTAGTAAAGTTTCTCTTATAAATAATGGTGCCCTTGAATTTGGAGCATAGATGTTCAGAATTAAGAGTTCTTCTTGGTAGATTTTTCCTTTGATAAGTATGAAGTGTCCTTCTGTGTCTTTTTTGATGACTTTTGGTTGAAAGTCAATTTTATCCAATATTAGAATGGCTACTTCAACTCATTTCCTGGAACCATTTGCTTGGAAAATTGTTTTCCAGCCTTTTACTCTGAGGTAGTGTTTTTCTTTGGCACTGAGGTGTGTTAACTGTATGCAGCAAAATGCTGGGTCCTGTTTACGTATCCAGTCTATTAGTCTATGTCTTTTTATTGGGGAATTGAATCCATTGATGTTAAGAGATATTAAGGAATAGTGGTTGTTGTTCCCTTGTTATTTTTAATGTAATTTTTATGTTTATGTGGTTATCTTCTTTTGGGTTTGTTGAAATAAGATTACTTTCTTGCTTTTTCTAGGGTGTAGTTGCCCTCCTTATATTGGTGCTTTCCATCTATTTTTTTTTTTTTGTAGGGCTGATTTTGTGGAAACGTTGTGTAAATTTGGTTTTATCATGGAATATCTTGGTTTCTCTATCTATGGTGATTGAGAGTTTTGCTGGGTATATTAGTCTGGGCTGGCATTTGTGTTATCTTAAAGTCCGAATGAGATCTACCGAGAATCTTCTTGCTTTCATGGTCTCTGGTGAAAAGTCTGGTTTAATTCTGATTGGTCTTCCTTTATATGTTACCTGGCCTTTTCCCCTTACTGCTTTTAATATTCTTTCTTTGTTTATTACATTTTGTGTTTTGATTATTATATGATGGGAGGAATTTCTGTTCTGGTCCAGTCTGTTGGGAGTTCTGTAGGCTTCTTGCATGTTCATGGGCATCTCACTCTTTAGGTTCGGGATGTTTTCTTCTATAATTTTGTTGAATAATTTACTGGCCCTTTAAGTTGTTTATCTTTGCTCTCTTGTATAACTATAATCCTTAGGTTTGGTCTTCTCAATGAATCCTGGATCTCCTGAATGTTTTGGGTTACATGCCTTTTACATTTTGCATTTTCTTTGACTATTAAGTCAATGCTTTCTATGGTTATCTTCAGCACCTGAGATTCTTTCTTCTATCTCTTGTATTTTGTTGTTGACATTTTTATCTATGACTCCTGATTTCTTTCCAAGGTTTTCTATCTCCAAAGTTGTCTCCCTTTGTGATTTCTTTGTTCTTTCTACTTCTGTTTTTAGATCCTGGATGGTTTTTGTTCAGTTCCTTCACTTGTTTGTTTGTGTTTTCCTGTAATTCTTTAAGGGATTTTTGTGTTTCCTCTTTAAGGGCTTCTACCTGTTGACCCATGTTCTCCTGTATTTCTTTAAGAGATTTTTGTGTTTGCTTTTTAAGGGCTTTTCCCTGTTGACTCATGTTCTCCTATATTTCATTAAGGGAGTTATTTATATCCTTCTTGAAATCCTCTATCAGCATCATGAGATGCGATTTTAAATCCAGATCTTGCTTTTCTTGTTGGGGTATCCAGGACTTGCTGTTGTGGAAGAGCTTGGCTCAGTTGGTGCCATGCTGCCTTGGTTTCTGTTAGTAATGTTCTTGCATTTGCCTTTTGCCATCTGGGGATCTCTTGTGTTAGCTGGTGTTACTGTCTCTGGTGGTAGCTTGTCTGTCATGCAAGCCTCTGTATCTGTGCTCCTGGGAGAGCTGTTCTCTCTGTGTACACAGGTATGTAGGTACTCCTGAGAGACCAGCTCTCTTATGGTTGTTTTTTGGTATGTAACTCTGTGGCCCCAATCAGTTCTGGGTGTGGGCAGAAATCAAACGACTCCTGTCCCAGGTTCTTGTATCCTCAGGGTTTCTGGCTGCTTCCTCTTAGCCACAGAGGTGGTCCCACCTGTGCTGACTGTCCTCTCTGCACACCTGAGTGGTTAGCTACCTTTCTGAGCCACTTGGATATGGCATGATGTAACAGAGGGTGGTCTCAAGCCGGAGACAGAAACCAGAAGACTCTCTCATATAATTCTTTACATGACCAATGACTATTAAATGATGGCTATCCCAACACACCAGAAAAGCAAGATCTGGATTTAAAATCGCATCTCATGATGCTGATAGAGGATTTCAAGAAGGACATAAATAACTCCCTTAACGAAATATAGGAGAACATGAGTCAACAGGGAGAAGCCCTTAAAAAGCAAACACAAACATCTCACAGGTATTACACCCCAAAACTGTTGGAGCTAGGCTTCAAGATGGCTTAAAAATTCAACAGTTTCCACTACAGACAGCAGAACTCGGGTTTTTTCTGTGTTTCAAAATTTAGAAGTGTGTAAATAGCCACTAGAAATCCCTAGAAAAGACATTAAGCCTTAAATTTAATTTTAAGAAATGCCAAGAATCATTGCACAAGAAATATTTATTAGCCCAGAATTGTCTTTTTTTTCTGTTCTGTGTTGCTATCAACACTAAATAGAAAAATTGCTCCGTTGAATTATATAAGATCAAATAACACAATAAGTTCTCTTAAGTATAAGTTGATAGAATCGTCCAAATGTCAGGACCTGGTGTCTCAAGGACCCTCCCTAGTAAATACTTCAAGGTCTTTTGCAAAGAAATAACACTAAAGTCACAGAAATATGAGGATTTGAAACCTCATAAACATAGAGGACTAAAAGAGTCAATATTTGACATCAATTCACCCTCCTGATAAAGTATCCCTGCTTAGGAAGTATGTGTTAAACAACAGAGATGTTTCCTCTGTGCTCATATAGTAATGGGTGATAAAATCCAATGATATGGAAGTCCAAATTTGAACAGGGCTATTTTTGCAAGAGGACTTTTTTATTTATTTGCTACAAGATGTTCACCAATTTCTCATGCTTATTTCTGAAAAACTGCCATTTGAATCAAAATCCATGTATTTAGTAAACAAATCATGAAAATGAGGTCAAATAAGGCCTTTCATGCTTTATATAAACACTGCTGATTATAAAGTGAGAAGATTTGAAAGATGGAATAATTGCCTACACTCCTTTCTTCTTAATACTCTTAGATAAGAATAGCCAAAGGGCTGAAGACATGACTCAGCAATAGGTTGCTGGCCCATTGTGCCACTCCTTATAGAAAGAAGCTGTGTTAATACTCAAAAAGTCTCTAAATAAATTAGAAATTAAATGAAATCTTTAGCCCCCAGTATTTGATTTTAAAGAGATAATTTTGGAGTGGGTGAGATGCATCAGTAGGGAAAAGTGTTTCTTGCATAATCCAGAGGACCAGTTTTCCCAAACTGTCCTTTGGCTTACACATGTGCCTACAGTTACATAGCTACACACACACACACACACACACACACACACACACACACACACACGTAGACACACATACACACACATGCAGGCACACACACATACACACAGACACACACATGCAGACACACATACACACATGCAACTTGCTTAGTTATTGTAGTATCTGATGTTCTATGCACATTTGTTCATTTGTTTATGGAAAAATAAATTAAAATTGTGCCTTAATACTAATGTTTCAAATGTATGCTATCAAAATCAGCCACATTTTATTGACTATTAAATACAGAGCTAGGCAAGATGAACTCAAGCCCTCAGGGACTGTCAGTGCAAACCTATTGCCAATGACCAAGTGCCCCAGAAACTGTAGACCTATGCAGCTCTAATCTTGAGTAGTAATCCAGGGCAGCTGAGCTGTGAGTGCAGGAAAAACCAGACCAAATGCTGGCAGTGGGGTGTTGATGGACATGTGTGGGCTATTCTGTGGTTTGAAAGGGGGAAGAGGAGAGTGATGTTCAAAACTCAAAAACTCTCCACATGTCACTGACACTTACCTTAGTTCTTTAAGATTTATGTGATTATAAGTACCTACCTGTTTGTTCCAAACTGATTCACAGCAAAGCTTGGTGTATTCTTATTTAGATTCAGTGGATGAAATAGAGCTATGATGTGCAGTTCTAGGATGGACAGGAAAGCCTCATGATGAGGGAGATCCTAAGCCATCTCATCTTCCACCATTGCCATTTGCAGACACAGCTTGATAAGGAAGCAATCAGTACTGTATGGAGAAAACAGAAGCAAATTATTCTTACATTACTTACCCAAGCTGAAACAATAGCCTCACTCTACCACATGAGTGTCTTCCCCCATTGCACCAAAGCTACTCTGCACTAGATCCAAAATCAAATACATGAAGATACCTTAAAATTATACATGGTATATTGAGGCGATGGCTTGGCAGATAAAAGTGCCTCCTGTGAAGGCATGAAGACCAGAGTCAGCAAAGACCCATCATGTGCATAAAAAGGTCAGGGTCAGGCACTGAACCACACTTCTGTAATCCTAGCACCGGGGCCTAGAATCATGAAGATTCTGGTACCTCACTGCACAACAAAGTATAAAGGTATACTCTGCTTCAAAAAGGAAGCTAAGAAGTACTAGAAGAAGGCTCCTGAATTTAACTTTTGGTCTCCACACACACATGTGTGGGCAAACATATCCTCATATACACTAAAGCATGCACTGCATGCTTGCACTAGCACACACACACACACACACACACACACACACAAATAATAATAATAAATTCAGAAAAGAGAAATTATACATTGTGAGCCTGCTCACTTGATGCCCATCAGATCCTAATGCTCAACTCTAAACTTGCACAAAGGTGAAGTGCACTCTATGGCATGAGCCTTAACCAGAAGTCCACTAAAATTCACTCTTCCCTCCATCTTAAAAACAGATCCAACAACAAGCAGGAAAACACAGCACCTTTACTTCCTGCCAGCAGTCAGTGTAAACTTGACTGTACACTCTTGGATCACTAGCCTGCAGACCAGTGTTTCTCTACACTTCTATTCAGTTCTTTCTACGAGCTGAGAAACCTGAAGGACACAGGACATAAAATCCATGGCCAGGTATATAAGAAATTGGCTGGAGTCAAGGATTCATCAATTCTATTGTCCTCACATCTGCTCTCTGGAGTTAGGAACTAGATGCTCGGGTGCTCTCGTCCATCAAGCCACGGCACTGTTAGACCTCAAAGCTGCGGATGGAGTTTTCTATATGTGGCTTGTTTTCCATTGCCACAGAGAAGTAAGGGCAGTTCTTCAAATATAAACCATAAAAGCTGCCAATTGAGACCACTTTCCTCAGCCTAGTTATTAACAGAAGTGAAACAACAGAAGCTAGCTTTTAACCTGGCTGCCATTTCATTCCCAGTTTGAAAACGTGCTGTGCCACTGTGTGCATGCAACTTGGTAGACACAGCTAGCAAGCCTCTCTAGCAGGTACTTTTATTGCTATAAGAGTGAATCTGTAAAGGTCTGAACAGGACACATCCACATCACAAGCATTGTCTCAATCAGTGTCAAGGCGGCTGCTTTCTCAGTGTCCATATAATTCATTTTCAACTGAGCATTTAAGTTGTTCTCGAGAGAACAACTTCTGAATGTCATGCACCACTGGCATGGCCCTTGCTCAAGCCCCATCTTTGGTCTAATTAACTACAATTGTCTACTAAGTGAGACCAGGCCCATCTTTGATCAAAACTCCATGCAACAGCTTGAGTGTTATTTTCAAGAGTCAAACCTAACAACACTACTCTTCTTAAAATCCTTTAGTGACACTTAAAAGATGAAAAGGGAAAAAAAATCCCAACTGCTTGGATTTTTGAAAATGCCCTGTTCTATTTTATTATTTAATTGTACTTTTCAGATTCTAAGTACATTTCTTCCTCCATGTTCTTCCCTTAAAATTCTCTCACACACACACCCTCCACACCCTCCTCCACCTGCACAGCATCTCTTTTCCTAATTGTTACAGGACCCTTTTACATCTTGCATCACCATAGCACTCGGGGCTCTTCTCCAGCCGGAACCAGTGAAATATGCTCAGTAGACAATCAGCATTTGTTGCAATGGTGAGTGAATTATTAAGAACTGACACACAGAAAGGTTCACCAATGTGTTAAGTGACAATGGATAGCAGGTGCTATAGCTCCTGAACAATATAATATGTTCTGTTTTCTAAATCTATAGCACCATAAGAGAGGCACGTGAATGCATTGCTTTTTACATACTACACCATGAAGTCAGGAATTGTGTTTGGTTTTTTTTGTTTTGTTTTGTTTTGTTTTGTTTTGTTTTGCTGTTGTTTGATTGGTTGTTGTTTTTATTTTGTTTTGTTTTTTAATTAATCATTGCATTCGTTTACATTTCATATGACGTCTCCCTTCCCGTTTGCCCCTCCATAAACCTCCCACCCCATCTCCCCTCTCCTTTGCTTCCCCACCCACTCACCCACTCCTGCCTCACCACTCTAGCATCCCCCGATGATAGGGCATTGAGCCTTCACAGGACCAAGGGCCTCCCTTCCCACTGATGTCAGATAAGGCCATCCTCTGCTACATAGGCAGCTGGAGCCATGGATTCCTTTATGTGTACTCTTTGTTTGGTAGTTTAGTCCCTGGGAGCTCTGGATGGTCTGGTTAGTTGATATTGTTCATCATATGGGGTTACAATCCCCTTCAGTTCCTTCAGTCCTTCCCCTAGCTCTTAATCTGGGGTCCCCAGGATCAGTCTGATAGTTGACTTGAGTATCTTCAGCTATATTAGTTAGGTGCTGCAAAATCTCTCAGGGGGACAGCTATAGCAGGATCCTGTCTGCAAGCACTTCTTGGCATCAGTAATAATGTGGGGTTTTGGTGTCTGCAGATGGGATGGATCTCTAGGTGGTGGGGTTTCTGGACAGCCTTTCCTTCAGTCTCTGCTCCATTTTTTTGTCCCTATTTTTCCTTTAGACAGGAATAATTCTGGGTTAAAAATTATGAGATGGGTGGGAGCCTTTCCACTGGAGGTAGTCTATATGAGTTTTCTCTACCCTTTGTTTTGTTTCTTAGTAAAATGTCTTTCTCTTATAATAAGAGAAACTGTATATCATGAAGAGAATGGGGCCTGGTCTGGAATGGTTTACAAACTCACTCCCATATTTGTATTCTTTGTTGATGCTACCCCATGACCAGCCTTTTGCTGCTGGGAACATTCATTCAAAGTGTATGCTTCAACTCAACTTGCATATGCCTTCCCTATGGGGATATTTTGGGGAAATTTTCAGGAGTTAAGATGTGGGCTCCAAGCATCAGTGTATTGCTTTATTATGATCCCTTATGTCTTTGACAATTTGCAATTCTATAAATCACAACATAAACATAATTTTTAAATAATTTTATTCCTAGGTTCTAATTCTCCCAGGGAGTCATGCTGCTTAATGAATTTAATAAATCATTAAATAAACAAAATGAAGTTGAATATTATATAAATAGACATGAAAGGCTTTCTCTGGATGGAATTTGAGTGTATAAATGAGCCAAGAGACTTGACTGGTGAGAAGGCAGTCACTGCATCTCAAGGGGGAAAAGATGAGACTTACAAACAGTTGCCTAGGGGTTAAGGTTAAAGTCACCTTTTCTCCAGATGCAAGCAGTTACTCTAGCTTTCATTTTCTCTGACTAGTAGACCTTTTTCTTGTCACACTGTGGACAGGTTCCTTATAGACCAATAATTTCAAGTTTCTGAAAGTTCAAAATATGGCAATATGACTCTTTCTTTCTCAAAACTGTGGAGGCTTCATTGCTTCTCTGTTCCTTCCAGCATCTCCAGTACCTATGCCCTCCTAGTTTATCGACTACCCAGCTGATATGCAATGGGAATTCATCTTGTACTGTCCTTACAACTTCATTCTGTCCTTCAATTCTCCAGTACTTCATGACTATGAAAAAATCACCAATTCTATCAATATGAGTGTCCTAAACATGACTTTTAATTAATATTTTTAAAATACATTCCTTAACTAACACCTTTTGGTTGCACAAAGATAAATTGTGAACAAAGGCCAGAATTATGTTTCTAATCATACAAACCACTTATTATAATCTTATATTTTTAAGGGAGAAATGGAAGAAGGAGGATGGAGGGATGGAGGGGGGAGAGACGGAGGGAGGGAGAAAGAGGGAGGGAGGGAACCAGCCAAAGAAATTAGCATTTTGTTTCACACTCTCTCCCTCTCATACAGAAGCAAGGGGACAGCCCCAGAGTGGTCAGACATATCACAAAGCCTATTGTAATGATCTTCACATTTGTTACAACCACACCTTGACAATGCATATCTGAACCTTTTCTTTCTGGTCAGTAAGAAGGCTATTATTATCTAGAGGAGAAGAATTAACTGAGATTTTAAAATGTCATGAAAAGGTATTTACTTGTAACTGCCATATCTTATATTTTATAGCATTTATAACTGAAAGGTTCAGTACTTTCTTTTTTAATTTTATTCGATATATTTTTTTTATTTACATTTCAAATGATTTCCCCTTTTCTGTAAGTAAAATCTTTAGCAAGGCACAGTGTCTCATGCCTTTAATCTGAGCGTCCAGCAAACTGAGGCATGAGGATTGCTATCAGTCAAAAGCCAGCCTGGTCAATATAGTAAATCTCAGAGCCTTGAGTTCAGCATGGCTCTCCACCTCAAAAGTAATTAACATGTGCTATGTGTAAACTTCACATCTAGACTAGCAATGAGCTCCGGCCACATATGGATCTTATGGGAACAGCACATTAAGAGCCATGGACATGATAGGACCAACGCATTAAGAGTCGCCAGACTCCCTGCCTGAAAACAGAGAGCATCTGGCACTCCTGACTGCAGTGAAGTCACACTGGCTCAAACTTGTCAAGGTACAAAATGGTGGGATTCTCAGCCTCAAAAATAACATATATACCATACACTTCGAGGCTCAAGAGCCATTGAGTAAGAGGAGACACAAAGGGTGGGAGAGTAAGAGCCAGAGGCTGAATCAAACGAAGCAATGCCTTCTAGAGTCAGCAGGCAGCCACAGATAAGAACTCAAAATTTTTCCTTTAATTCAACTTAATTTGAGAACATTTTAAAAAAAAAATTATGTTTTATGTTTATGTGTGCCTATGCACATGCATGCATGCTATACGTGCATTTGCCATTGTATCTGTATAGAATCAGAGGACAACTCGCAGGAGTTGGTTCCCTGCTTTTGCCATGAAGGTTTCAAGTATCAGTGGGACGGTAAATAAGAGGGGTTGTTAATCAGGGATGTGGGATAAATACAGAAGTAGTAATGAAGGTAAAACAAGAGTTAGGTATCTGTAAGTCATAAGGACTTATACTTTTAATCTCTCTCTTACAAAACCAACTATAATAGAAATAACAAATAAATATAATAGAAACTTATTTCTATTATAAGTAGACTGTGTAGTCTAAACAAAACTTTACTATCTAGGCTGGCAACCCTCCATCTAAGAGCCAAAGGCCATCTAACAGACATCCCCTTCCTGCCTTGCCTGGCCAACAACCAGGCATGAGAAAGCCTCTTTTTGAGTTTTCGTCAGAATGTTCCAAGAGTCTCCTAAAGCATTACAGGCTATTAATCCTTGGTTGTTCCCAGAGGTGGAAAGTAAGACCCTATTGTTGAAGACACCATGCACTCCCAATGCAGGACCCAGAGGCCCTTGAGCTGGAACTAATGAGAAAGCCACTTTCCTGAGGGTAAGCTTTCACAGAACCAGAAGGCACAATGCAAATTCCAGAAGAAGGAAAGCAACCGACAATCCTACCTAGCTACAACACCAAGATCATTTTTATTCCTTGTGGCAATCCTTTTCTAGGACCTAAAAATCTTTTAAATTTTACATTTATTTGTTATATATTTTTCAGTGTTTTGCCTACATGTATAAGAATACATTCTTTGCATACCTAATGCCCAAGGACATCATCAAAAGGCGTTAGATTCTGTGGACCTGGAATTACAAATGGTTGTAACTATCATGTGGGTGCTGGGAACTAAACTTGGGTCTTCTGGAAGAACAGCCAATATTCTTAGCCCCTGAGCCATCTCTTTAGCCCCGTGTAATTTACCAACTCTTAACCTGGCCTATGATTCTCTGCCTCTTACATCTTTGGCTGGATCAATGCAGTATGTAAGAATTTTCACCAGTATTTACAAAAAAAGCTAATACAGATTCATTAAGCTCTATCCAGATATCTCTTTCTGCAAATGATATCTTTGCACTGTTTTTGCTGCCAAATGTCAACATCTTTGACCTCCCCAGTCATGACCTGGACTCCCTCCTTCTTTGCTTTCTCTGTAGAAAGTGAGCTTTTCAACTACTGTTATTATTAGAAGAAAAAAAAGCAACAGAAACTCACTTTACAAATAATGCAAAGTACAATGGATTCATAGGCTTCTCTTAGTTCTGATGATTTCTGAAGCCCAGGGAAGCAAAATGCTCTTAAAGGGCTCTCCCTTTTTCGTTTTGTATGTTTTACCACTCAGATAGAGAAAGCCACTGCTCTATCACAGAGCTCAACATGTGTTTTGGTGGGGAGTCAGGATTTGGCAGAAGCTGGAGGAGCTGGAGGCCAACTGCTGCCCCAAGACACAGGTGGGTCAGCTGATGATCACCCCTGGATGAGAGCAGCTCCAGGGCGCCTGCTGATGGCATCTCATCTCTGACAGTGTTCTGCAGTTGAAGTTGCCCTTCAACCATGCAGACTGATCTTTTGAAACAAAAAGGAGCAAGCCCCATCTCTGTGGCACAAGCTTACTAACAACACTCATGTGCCCTGTTTCTACCATCCTTCTTTAATCTAGAAGTAGAAACTTGCAGCACAGAATTCCCAGTTTAGCTAACTCGATATCATGGAAATGCATCACATTGTTCTTTTGACATCCTTTTATGGATAAGAAACCAATAACTGAATCTTAAGTTCCTTTATTTGACAAGCTATTCTTGGAATTGTAACAAGAAAAATCATAACACAATCAAGCTTCAAAATTAATTTCTTTTTTTTCTCACCAGAACACAGAGAGTGTTTTGTGTCGCCTTGTACTGCTGCAGTTCACTCCACTGTGTGTTTCACAGCCCATAGCCAGGTATATCGCCAGATAACTCCCTGTTACCTATCCTAATATCCCTTGGTCATTAGGTTGAGTCATATATTGCCAGTAGTTTCACGAGTATTTATCAGAAATGTATGACATAGTTATAGTTATGCTTGGTTCCCATGGATCTTTTAATATTAAAATTGTAAAAAAAGTGTCTGGTGACAAATAGCTTGCATATCTAAACATTGATCCAGAAGAAAACCATTTTACTGGGAGTTGTTGTTGTATTACACTTGTTTGAAGGCATAAACACACACTTGCTTTGCTGCATACTTCAGTTAAGTGCACAGTTTTTCTCTGTGGCACAAGCCATTTTTCATATAAAATGCGTAGACTTGTCACCATCCATTGAATCCTGCTTTCTCCAACATAGTTTCTTAATGTTTGAGATGTCTTGGTTCTCATGAGAATACTTGGAAAGCACTCAAAATGTAAACATAAGTCGTACACAGTTTTCAAGGAGCTGGAACCTCTTCAACCCATTTCCAGAGCCTGAAGATGTCTAATATTCTCCCAGCTCAACATCCTATTTTTCTTCTTCAATGATGGCTGTCATGAAGAACAGTTAAGTTTCTATGACACTAATTGCAATGTACCATATCTCATGAAAAAAAAAAACCCTTTGGGGTTGGAAAATATTTTATAATTTTTTTCCTTTCTTTTTAAGAATCATGAACATTTTCATAAGCAGGGACTATCCCTCTGACAGTGTTTTGGGTTAAAGTTGCCCTTTGTCCATGTAAAAATATTTGCATTAGCAGTTTGAGCACCCTGCTGGCATAGGACTTTGCATTTAAATGATGTCATGATTTTTAGTATGTTTTTTTATCATCCTGGGTTATATGAGGATTTATTCATCTTTTCTAAAATGGTCTTCTCTGATCCTATTTTCTCCCTTTAGGCCAAGACCCTCGATTGCTCTCCTCCCCTTGTGCTGCTGATGTTCTGTGAAGGTTTGGGAGTAGGAGAAGCCCTATCAAGGAGGAACTTTCTGTTGTGGCAACTGAACACACTTGCATTTGCATAGTTACGTTTCCACAGCTTAAAAGCTGCCTGTCCTTCGCCGAGATGTGTTTCTGCCTGCCCACATCTATAGAGACTGCCTCCTGGCCACACGGCCATGCTGTCCTGATTTGTAATTTGTTCTGCCATGAAACTGAGTGCAGCATATGTTTTGCCCATGTTTTATGTTTTTAGCCCTTTCCTCATTAGTATAGTTTGTCTACCCAAATATTTCCAACTGAAAATATTCTTGACATTGTGGTCCTTATTTGTAAAGACAGTGAAAATACTTTAAATCAAAAAAATGTATACCTCATTAAAATGTTATTATCATAATAAGAAATATTTACCAGTATGGAGGAGAATGTATAAACATATACCTTAATGTGCCTTCTTTGGAGTGAGGCAGCAGAAGACTATAACACATTGCCATATCCTCTCCCAGAGGGTTTGGCCATGGACCAACATGCTGCTCCTCCTCCTCAACTCTATATGTCTGGAGCGTAGTATTCTCAGGGAGAAGGGGCTTGGGGGTGCCCAAAAGCTGAAGATCATAAGGCTTAGCATTGTATGGGGCAGTGGAGGCAGCACATTCCCACACTCCTCTAAAGCCCTTCCCTCCCAGCCATCCTCACTCTCTTCTGCACTCACATTTCCAGCTGCTAAGCAAGTTTCAAAATTCGTTGTCTCAGAGATTTTTTTAACCTCTCCCTACTCCTCTAAAAGATTCTGTTGGATTCTTGAACAGAGACGAGAGAGTGTGATGTCTTGATGAGATATGACAGATTGCTAGGGATTGATATGTCTCGGGAATGCATGAGTGTGGTATGTGTGCATGGGTATGTGAGGATTCCTCTGAGATTCTCAGAGACAATTAGATACCATTGTAGGACAGTCACTACCCACTGGAGTTTTGAAAGAAATAGAACTATGCTGGAAAATTAAGGGACTTGCCATTCTTTTGCTTGTTTGCATTGTTGAAATGTATGGGTCCGGTAGGTTTTTAATTAAAAAAAAAAAAAAGAAGAAAGAAGAAAGAAAAAAAGAAAGGAAGGAAGGAAGAAACCACACAAATAAAGACAACAAACTATTTTAGATTCTACCCCCCTCTAAGGTTGATTAGAAGAGGGCCAGTTGGAAACACATAATTTAGGCTCCTCAAGCTGTCTTTCTTATAATTACTGCATGAAGCATCTCTATACCAATACATGGTAACTTAAAATATATCCACACACACAAAAGCATTCTTGGAGAATAATCTTCTATGTAAAATAATTCTAGGCATCACAATAAAAAGTACATGTGCTAAACTAGAAGGTGAAAATTAATAAGAGACTCTCAGTGTAACCTTTTAACATGCTCAATATTATAAAACTGTGCACATTTATCAAATTTTAATTTCACACTCGCTGCACATATAAACAGAAAGATCTAATTTGGAGTTGTCTAAACAACTTTCAAGTTGTTTAATTCTTGACAAATCCCAGGAATTGAAAATATTAGTTGTATGATATTAAAGCTATAATTTATAACACAAAAGGCACCTACATATGTTTGGTTACCCAATCAATCCTTTGTTAGACCTTTTAAAAAGATTGCCCTTTAGAATGGGCTCATTTTTGATAACTTTTTTTTTTTTGCAGAATAGAAAGTAACTTCAGAAAACACAAAGCTTCCTAAATCTTCCTAATTGTGTCTTCAATTCTATACACATTTATGAGAGAGCTCAAAATAATTGCTGATGCTGGTGTAGTAGAGTACACTAGCATATCTTGTTTTAAAAAGCATGCAGCTGTTCTTTTGAGAGCCTTTAGGAGGTGAAATTTCATGACTCACCCACGTGGGATGGACCCAGAATTTACAGCTTGGACATGGAATTTTTCCAGCACTTACTCTTTACATTTAGGGGTCCAAGGCTAAGTTTGGAAATACTGTCTTTATACCACACATTCAAGACTTCTCTTGTATCCAGCAAGGCTTTAAAGCCCAGAGTGCAAAGCTATATGCTTTTACAAAGGCACAACTCACCCACCAACTAATGCACCTTCTAACATTCTTTTAGAGAACTCAGATGTGGATAACTCTTCATCATCTAAGGGCTATAGTTTGAGGTAGTTATGGTATGGAGTAACAGCAAAGGATTTGAGAGCATAATTATATAAGTAGTGAAATGTCAACTGTACCACTAAAGGAAATATTGGCATTTGACCCAATTATCTTACAGAGCAAAGATTGGCATTTTCACCTTATGATATGGGACTGTAGAGAAGGATATGAGGCAGCATCTGGGGCTCCAGAGGGCTCTATCATCCCATGTTTTACTGTGGAACACAACCCACCCAGAGCATCCGTATTCCTTCAGGTCTACCCAGTGATTAGTTAGGTCTTACTTATAACTTCTGAAAGCATCACCTCAGCTGTGAGTCTGGGATTTGAACACATGAGCCTCTCGGGAATATTACAGACACAAACAGCTTCCCAACGTTATACCAATGCTACTTGCTCAGAAGCCACCTACTAGCAGTGTCCCATCAAGCCTGGATAAGGAACTTGCAGTTCATGAAGATTCGCATCCTTAACTCTTGCTGATCTGGTAGGTATTAATACCTCAGCTTCTCAGGCACTGCATTGGGAAATTTTTGCAATGTACATACATACCTGGAGACTGTCTTTGTCTTCCTAGGGCTTAGCTTAGCCTTTCATTGACTTGGCCTCCTTTCTTTCCCATTACCATTGTCTAGAACTTAATTATTTTCCATGGTGGAATTCCTCAGTAGACTGATGTTCCACAAACTTTCACCTAAACACTTGATTTTAAGGAACTGTAATACAAAACAGTAATAGAGAAAATGTTAGAGAAGGAAGATAGATATATTGATAACTTTGATGTGTCATCCTGAATGGGCTATCAGTCCCCAAATGTTTGTCTAAACATCATTTCTGGGTGCAGTTTTGAGGAAGCTTCTGGAATATTAACATTTGAATTGGTGGACCAAGGGAAGCATAGTGTCTTCCCAATATCCCTTGCAGGCCTGAGTGGAACAAGATGGTGGGCAAGAGTTAACTCATCTCTCCTCACGATGATATCTGAGATGAGGTACAGTTTAGGCTTTTTCCTGCCGTTAGTCTTTGATTTGAGCTAATGTTACTAGCCCTCTTGATTTCCAGGTCTGCAGACTACAAATCTTGGAATTTCTCAGCCTTCACAATGCCTTCAGTTAATTTTTAACAATCAGTAACTATCACATATCTATCCTCTATCCCCTATCTATGTTTCTATTTACCCACCCATTGTCTATTGATCTACCTATCTGTTACTTATCCATTCATCGAGCATTGCTTTAGATTTTTTATCACTGCGAAAAGGGGCCTGAAAATTCAACCTAAGGGCTTACTTTGGCTTATGTTCCAGGGTACAATTAATCAAGGTGGCACATGCATAGCCATGAGAGCAGCTTTATATGTGACAACAGGAGTATGAGACAGGTGGCTACATCATGCACATAATCAGGAAAGAGAGAAATGAATACTGATACTCAGCTCATTGTTGTCTTTTTCTTTAGTCTAGGATCCCCTTGCTTATGGGCATGTGATGGTTCCATCTACATTGCGGGTAGGTCCTCTTTCCTTGGATAAACTATTCTAGATGAAAGAAACTGAACAGGATCTCACTATTTAGCCAAGGCTAACCCGGAGCTCTTGCTTGTCCTGGCTCATATACCTTCTAAATGTTGAAGATGACACACATATGCCACTAAGTCCAGCTGTGGATATTATAAATGAGAAAAAATTCAGGAAACTATAAACTTCAAGTCATGACAAAGACGTTTGAATATATTTTATTAATTAGTGCCTTGTCACAACTCTACTTCCACACGTGCTTAGCTTTGCGAGCTTTGATTACTTCTTCATAAAAGTGAAGTACCTATATCAGAGCATTGAAAGCTGGTTTAGTCAGGGCTTCTGTATAAGAGAAGGGTTAATTTTAATCAGTAGCTGAAATCGTTTTTATTGATTTTGACATCAGAGCTTCTAAATTCCAATGTGATATGTTGAGTAAATTTATTTCCAACATTTAAATATTCTGTCAGTCTGAAATATTTAAATATTTCTTTTCTGTCTGGCTGTCTTTCCTTCTTTCTCTCAGCTCCCACCAATATATCCTAATCAATCTTATTTGCATGATGATCTCATTGACAATGATGAAGAATATATAAAATCCATCTGTTTAAGTTTCACATGGAAAAATACAGTTTACTACATTAGTTGTATGTGTGCATGTGTGCATATATGTGTGTATGCACATGTGAATGTGTACATGTGCACCGCAGAACACATATGAGGAACAATATCCAAAATTTATTCTCTCCTTCCATTATGTAGGTGACAGAAATAGAATTTATCACCCCAAAATTCTAGAAGAAGGAATTTTTAATGCTTTTACTATAAAAACAATGATTAGGCATTGGGAAAATGACTCAACTGGCCAGGTGCCTGCTGTGAAATGATGGGCACCCAAGTTTAGATGCCCAGCACCCATGGAAAAAGTGGTTCCCTAGAGTAGAGCTCACAAGATAGCAAGCCTAGCTCAATTAGAAAATGCCAGGGTAAGCGAGAGACCATGTCTTAAAACATGAGTTAGAGAATGACATGGAAGACACAATAATGTTGACCTTGAACTTCCATATGTAGGCACATGTATGCAGGCACACATATGGAGATATGACAAGAATTTGGGTCAATGGTTATTTTTAGGTCAATTTAAGCATCAAACAATGGGTATCTATGGTGAAATGTTACATGCTGCTGCTAAAATATTTGTAATGTAGATGTTTTATGCATTTTTAAAATTAACTTAAAATAATATCCACTTCATAATATGAGGCAGTAAAGCTACATGATCAAATTCTTCTACAGAATGTATCAGTGTATTGATATGTCTGGGTAAATTATCTCTCCTGCAAAGTAGATCTGTTTTCACTGAGTTATGTCCTAAACTTTTCATTATGAAAACTTTCAAACATGGAACAGCAGTACACATATCGTCTGCTTTTGGTCTCCAAGAGAGAGTAATTCTGTCATAGTTCTTTCATGTCTGCATTTATCATTTCATGGCACCCTTGACAAGTTTGCACAAAGTTCTCTGACTCTACTAAACTTTATTAGCAAAGATGAATGTGATTTTCTAAAATATGATATCTTATGATTAGATGTGTAAAACACGGCTTGAATAATAATAATAATAATAATAATAATACTTTTCTGAAATTCCATATGTACTAAAATAATGTGTGTACTATTTGTGGAACTTACCACACATGTCACATTAGCTAGTGTCTTTCTGACAGGAGCCAACTGTTATAACCTAACAACGCACATCAGTTGACTGTAACCAAGAGAACTCTTCTGATCCACTCTTGAACAGAAGCCCCTGGATGCTCACAGCCTTGCAATGCTGTTCCTATGGGTGTTGTATGACAGGTTGAGGCATAAGCTGGAAAAAGGCAGAGTAAGTAGGAAGGGATAATGTTCTGACTTGAGTGAATATGCTCCCTAAAAGTTCATGTGCTGAAAGCCTAACTCCAAATCTGTACTCGTGGTAATTAGGATATGGATCTCTGGAGGCAATGAGGGTCAGATGAGGATAAAGAGTGGGACCTTCATGATGACCTCAGTCATTTGTCAGAAGAAGCACAGATATGACATCCCATGCTTGCTCTGTCTCAGGCCATACCCTCCACTGTGGTTTAACACAACAACATGGCCCTCACCAGATGTGAATCCAGATGGTGTGGTTGGGAAAGTACTAGAGCATTCATCAATTTTTTCTATGGTTAGGGACATTTTCATAACAAAGAATCTAAAATTAAAGTATCATATGGCAGCCATGTACCTAACAGAGAGGAAGCTGATGATCTGAGACAGCCTAGGAACCTGACCTGACCAAGATTACAGCACAGGCTGCTCTTCACACTTACCTTTGGTTAACAAGAGCCAACTCTTGCCCCAGGGATGTCCCTTTATTACAACAGGAAAACAGAAGTTAGACTTGAATTTGTCTCCTCATCCTATATGTAGGTAGCATCTTCTCAACACAACAGAAAGGGATAGAGTAACAAATTAACACTTGATTTCCAACCTTCTTTCCTGGTTTAGGTTTGGACTCTTTATGTGACCACTTCAATGCAGTTTGTGTGCCCACGGTGAGAGTTTCAGACATCAGACCACAACACTGATGTAATATTAGATGGATTTGGAAGGAATGGGCAAACAGGTGCCTGATGGGTGGATCACCTTGGTGAGTCATAAACCTACCATCAACTAAGATGCTTTCTTCATCTACATTTGTGGATGTTTATAGCTTAAGGACTTTCTTGTTGGGTCCTCTTTACTTTAAATATACTGGTAATGGTAAAACTATATGGAGTAACTGCAAATATATACAATGCATATATTTTCGTTAACATAACTATAGCTTAACTATTAATACAACGTTGGTGATAGAAATACTCAGAAGTGGCAATAACATAGTAAACATGGAATTGTGTTCCTAGCTCTGTTATATTCAGGATTAGAATTACTGTCATCTCCAGATAAGGCAAAGACAAAAATACTACAGGTTTTTTAATTCTTTCAGATCCTATGACATGAACTTTGATATAGGATTAACATATGTATTTTATGTATAGAATATACATGCACATGTAGGTCTATGTTTCATGTATGGCAAAGGTCTACATTAGTCATGTCTTTTTTTTATCATTTTCCCCAATTATTTTTTTGGAAAAGGGAACCCAGATATTGTCATCTTCAAGTCAAGCCCATACCCGCTTACTAGCAAGCACTAGGGATCCTCCTGTTTCTGTCTTCCATCTCTGGGATTACAAGCACACGCTATCATGCCTAGCGTTTTTTTAAGAGTAAAAGAGTGATCTCATTTCAGCTCCTCATGTTTCACTATCAAGTACTTTATCTGCTGAACCTCAGAAAAATGTACTTCTGCAAACTATTTCATATCACAATCAGTTCACTGTTTTTATCTTGGCAAATCATGTTGTTGACATTTCAGAAGCATGGGAGATCTTAGCTATAAATCTTTGTTCTTTATGAGAAGTCTGAGATTCAGAAAATAAGTCAGTTAGCAAAGACCATGTGGAACTAGAATGCAAATCAGCACACTCTTCAAATTTATTTCTCCCCCTACTGCTCTCACTGGGCTTTGCTGATACAAGGTCTCTCTAGATATCTAGATGTCAAACCCCAAATCCTCCAGCCTTGGCTTCTCTACAGATGGAATTGCAGGCATATTCCATTACATTCAGATTTCAGATTTCTGTTATTTAAGCAGAGGTTGTGAGTTCATATTTACAAAATCAATCAAACAAAAGCCTCTGTCATCCATAAAGGTTACGGATTGTAGTTAAAGAAACAGAAAGCTTTCTCCATACAACCTGGATTGACGGCCCTGTCCTAAGTATCTCTCCCTCTCCCTGCTTTTATTTTCTCTTTAGTGGTGTAAGTATGTGTCTTTATGATAGAACATGTGTCCACTCTTGAGTTTTACATGATAATTACTGTAGAGGCCTTCAAGCCAAGTGCACTAATGCCCTTTTAGAAAGGGTCCTTGGAGAATCGCTAACAGAAGAGAGTAACTGAGTTTATTTTTAAATGATTCATGTAATTAAAGTTTAACATAATTGGACATGAATTGTTCTTGGAGTTTCATTTCTGTATCCTGAAGTACACATGGTAGGAAACTTTTAGTCATAAAGCATTTCTCTCTCAAGGATGTAAATGCCTTTGACATTGCTGGATGGTTCTGTCACTGAGGGAATGGGCACCATCTGTCCCTGCTTAGCTGTGCTGAGAGCATTGACCCGACAGCACACGGAGAAACCGGAGAAGCCTGGTAGAGTATCGCCATTCCTTTCTAACCCAGTAATGAGTTATCTGAAGTGTTAGAAACACCACGAGTTTCTCTGAAATGAAGACAGTGGAATTATTGTCAGTCTGGAAAAGATTAATTATGGGAGTTCAGCGGGAGAATGAGACAGAAGCTATCTGGGTTCAGAACCAGTAACCTTTTCCAGCTGTCATGCAGCCGTAAAAAGGTAGTCAGATACTCTCTATTTGCTGGGGATTTCACGGAGACAGCTGAGTTAGATGGAGGACAGAAAGCCTATTACTATGAACAGAGGCTAAGCAGTGAGAGAGTTAGATACTCAGATGAGGACAATGTTGTGCTTAATCTAAACAAACCCGGTAATTGCAATTCACCTTTCATCCTAATCTACTACAGTCAGCACCAAAAGAGAAAAGAACACAGATGTCAGATGGTAGAGGCTTAATTTCCTCTAACCCACACATCTAATTTTATAAGCAGTCTATTATCTCTACTTACATTACATATGTGTAGCTAATTAACTCGTCATATTCTCCCCGAAACATTAGCTCTCCTCGGTCTTTGGTGCTTCCACTTTCTATTCCCAGAAACAGCTTCAGTTAGTCCAAAGCCTCAGCTCACCATGAGCGCAGCCCTTCCCCCTTGCAGCTACTTGCCAGCTGCTCATACTTCCCAAACACATCTCGACTTTCCCCCTTTTTCTTTGTGTTCAATACCACAGCCACAATTCAAGATATTTCATCTCACTATTTATACACTCTCTAAATATTATCTACTGTCTTTCCTTATGCTCAGTCTTCTCTAGACTGAGGGTTTTTTCCCTCTACAGATCAGTTTAAACCACTATAGTCCTACGTTCTCAAAATTCAGCTACTCTAAAAGTATCCGTGAACTAAAGCCAAAATGTGCAAGCAGTCACCATGATTTTGTACCCAGTGACTCAATGCTTTTGATCTTGCTCTGTACTTCCTGCCCTAAATGTTCTTGCTTGAGTTTTTTGTGAAGTTTCTGGGGCCTGTGTAGCCATCACTTTCTTTATGTCCTTTTAAGGCCTAAGTCAAATCCTCCATAGAATTTCTTTATTTCCAAAGCTATGAACACCATGATAGGGTCAGAGGAATCCATCTGCTAATATTATAAGGATTACACATTGGAATCATATACCTATGGACAGCTACTATTTTTTCAGTTCAGACTATCATATTCAAAATGATTGTTAGATGGCCAGCACCAATCTGTAGCCGAAGGCACTTTCCAAAAAGAATTGAAAATAAAGACAGATGAGACCTCTTACCACACTTGGAAGCCTGGATCAACCTATAATAAAAATAAGGACTGGTGAGCCTGTAGAAAACTCACATGTGCATACACGTGGCCCATGTTTTCACAAGGAAATATGAGTGAATACTGTGGTGCATTGTTTGGTAAGGTAGAAAAGCGTGACCGTGACATCGAAACCAGAGGGATGGTTGTTATATTCTGATGGCAAAGGGACACCTGCTCTCCTTTCCTCTCACTCCACCCCCACATTCTATAACAGTCACACAGTCCCCTTACCACGCCTCTCTCGGGATTCCACACCTGTTCATTCTCTTCTTGGTCTTTGGCCCAAATTAAAATCACTTCTTTTTTAAAACCAATGAAAGAAGGAAAATAAATTCCCTTTCTTTTTCAATTTCTGGGCATGTTGGCTCTATTGTAGTTCCAACAATTTTCGTATTGGTGCCTGGGTTACTAATCTTGCTTGTTGTCTGCACCATGCCTACACTAATGGATAAGATCCTGGGTTGTAAAACAAAAATGGATAATTATTCAACTTGTGCATCACTAGGATCTGGTAAAATGCCTAATGAGTAGTATTTTCTGAGTCTGTAGACGTAAAAGGATGTATACAGGAGGTATGCATGCTTTAAGTTTCAGAGGAAAAGGAGACTGTCATATTCAACTAATTTACTGGGAAGGAACCTAAGAGTTAAAGCCAAGACTTCTTCCTCTCAGGTCTCAGGACAGAGCTAACTCCTGCAACTAGAGTGATCCATATGAAGTTGCTCACTAAATCCTTGCATACTGAAAGTAAGGACAATTCTGTGAGACTTTTTTATTTTTTTTAAAAAACACACAAAAAACGACTTCACATAGAAGCTTAACTTTCGCAGGCTTTATATATAATTACATTTCTTTATATAGCACATTTACAACAGATTGGTCAGGTAAAGCAAACCAAGATAGAAACAATGTTTGAGAAAGGCATATGTATCCATATAAGTCTTCTCTTCACAGTACTGTCAAATCATTAAGCTCAGTAGATTGGGGCCTGAACTAGTATTTTACTGACTGAGCTATATTTCAGCATGAAAAAATAATGAGGACTGTCTCCGCAGTGTTTCTGGTTCCGTGGGATAATAGACGACTAATGTAACCTGCTCACCATGTCAACTACTATTTTAGTCAGGGAAAGGAACCACGGGATTGGTTTTCAAAACAAATCGATTATTTCAGGTTTCTTGAGATTTTTGCAAGTGATTGCAAGCAGAGAGTTATAGCAGTCAAGCCTCAAGTCCATATTGTAAGCTGATTAACCAGGTATCCCATTTCATAATGGAGTCCAGCTGTGTCTATCTGAGACCTGGTGGTAGAGCAATTCCAAGAAACATTCCCCCATCAGCCCTACCTCTAGAAAGGACAAGGCTGCTAGCAAAGATTTTTAAAAACTGGTTATGCTTATACCATCATTGAGAGAAAACATTCCAGTTTTAACAAAGGTAAAGAATGTTATTAAAGGATCCATCCATGTAGCTCTATTTGTGAACATGAACTCTTTTCTTGGAGTTTGGGTTCCCATAGACAATCATACTAGCCTCTGGGGAATGAGAGGTCAGACTATGTAGGTCACTGGTATGGTAACTTCTTGCCTCTTCATGTGCATTCTTTCTCCAGAGCAGTTTTAAAGAATCATTTGCAATTTGCTGTTGATTTACACAGAGCCGCTGCTATATTGGGTCATTTTGGTCAAAATTGGATTGTATAAATTCAGAACTCTAGCCTGAGATCACTCAACTTTCTATATTACCAGATTTACACATTAATAACTCTTAGACTAGTTTCCTTTTTACCAGCTGTAACTGAAATGAGAATTTACAGCTTAGAATCTTTTCTAAAAAAATCTGAATGGATCAGACAAATGCCTAAAGCCTGTAGTGTAGCCACACTGTCATGGGAACACAAATCTAAAAGGTTGGGGTTCTGCATTTCTCTCTGTTCCTCCCCATGGGATGGTTCTCTCTACATTATTTAGTATGTACTCAAATTCCCAGCAAACCCGATGCCAAATGATAAATACAGGAGAATGTGGCCCATTGAATAAAACCGTCATCTGTGATCACTTTCTATCATCTTTATTATAACCTGCAACTGAAAGCAAGTAAACCACAATATTCACCCCAGGGTTTCCATTGCCAGCTTCCATTGTCTTTATGAATGGAGAAAGGAAAGGTAACATTTTGCTTGTATGCGTATGTGCCATGAGTTTTTGGGTCTCACACTTCTGAAGAAGCAGGGTGCCCTGTGAGGGAGAAAAGGATGCTAGGAAGTTGACTCATTCCTTTTGACTCATTCAATTCCCTTGGAGGTTGGGGGGTTGCAGGGGGGAAGCAGTCAATGTCAGGTGACATAATTCTCAGTGCACTTTGGAGAGCTTTTATTCCCATGCTCATGCTTAATGGCCAATTAAAGAGTTATTCCAACAGCTATAGTAGGTTGGCTTTAATTTTAAAACTCTCTTGCTTTTAGTTAACAACAAAATAAATGGTGAAAACGTTTCCCACTTATGATCTCTTTCCAAGAAAGACCTCTTCAATGCAAGGCTTGCTTAGGCATTGTTTAATCAGAACCTGGGAACAGAGACTCCAAGCAAAAATACAGCGGCGCTGAGGAACGGGGTCAGAGATGGAAGGAACTGAAGATGTAATATTTCTCAGAAAAAAAGAACCCTTCTATTCCTTACTTTCACACATAATTTTTAAACAACTGCTCTGTGGAGGACATAAGGAAAGCTGCTGCAAAGAGTGTGTCTGGTTGCACCTCAGTTCTCTCATCTGTACCTCCTCACAGGGTTGCCACTCACAAACAGTGCAAGGGAGGAAGCTGCTCCGATAGATGAGGTAATGATAGCTCATCATTACTCAGATGAGTAATGAACTGCAGGGCAGTTCATCCGTTCATCCTACTGACTGAGGAAAACAATAGAAAGCTTTGTAGACCAGATTCATGTAAGCCCGACCTAGGAAAGGAAACGTTGTCAGGTTGAAGGGAAGGGTCTATTCTAGGTAAATATAAAATAAGAACAAGTCACAACAAGTGGAGGAAGTATGGGAACAGTACTTGGCTTGATTGATCAGTGGACATAGCAAAGAGGAGATCAGACAGACATACCACTGAAGTCTGTTTTACAGAAAGGTTGAAAGCTCCATGGGCTTTTTTTTTTTTTTTAAACTGTTTATGTTGGCTCAGAAGTCTCCAGTAGAAAATTGATTCTTATTCGTTGTAGTGTTGAATAAAAATAGAATGTTTAAAAATAAACCATATTTTAAAGCTACCTTCCTTGGATGGGCTCACTAATGTCAGCTGCCCATACAACAGGTCAGCTTTGGACCATAGCCAGTGGTCAGTTAGACTTGTAGAAGGAATAGCGACATGGGAGCTAACCTACACTCCCCTATTTTCCAAAACAACAATGCAACAAAAAAACCACCATATACTGAGTGCTGTTCTTAGGATGTGACAAGCATTAATTATATTAATTTATTTATCTTTTAGAACTGTTCTCAAGTGGTAGGAGTTGCAGGATGAGTTTGCAGATCAAATAACTAACACCCAAGTCCAAGTAAAATCCCAGAAAAGCCCAGTCAAACTGATTTGACCTGGGCTAGCCACTCTTCATCTCTTACTTCACATAGGGACACCAGAGAATTCTGTATCCTTTATTATTGATGGCTATTCAGACACATTGGTCCAAAATGAGCCTCGGAAGAGCCTGAGGTTGAGCATAACCCAGTCTCTCCAGAAGCCACCACCTCTGCTTCACTCATTAGTGGAGAATGTTGTGGAATATGCCAACAGTGATCCATGTTCCTGTAGCTAAAACTACCAGAGTTGAGCTCAAACTGTAAATGCAGCATGGAGGACAAGTTGTGGGTATCCAATACTGACCCTGCTACACACCAGGTAGTTTCTATAGCCAACACCTCTTTGGTGCCTTGATTTAAATGTAAAATACACGGGGACTTCCTTCATAGATTTTTACCAGAAATTAAATAATGTAATACTAGGGATGTATGTACTTAAACTTTACTGGGGAATTAGTGAGTACTCATATACAATGTTAGTTGTTACTATTTTTAATCAAATATAAAGACTAAATTCAATGTGCTATGTTATAGCAGAAGCAAAGAATAAATACATTGTTGTGTTTCTTTAGGGCATTTGCTTGTCTCCTCTTCCTATCTCCCTGTCTCTATCTTTGAGACATTCATTTCTGTGTAAGTAAACAGGAACCCTGCCAGTCAGTGACTTTCCAAGATTCTCACAGAAATCCAAAAGCAAAGCATCTAAACTATGAGCCTTCCAGCCAGGGGGTCATAAATCACTTTTAAAATACAAAATGGAGTTTGGTTGGTAACTTGTTAGCCCTTATCTTTGAGAAGCTACCTCCACATCCCAGAATCCTTCAGTGCTCTGCTCGCTGAGGCTGAGCCATGTTCTTTAAGCAGATGCACTGTTTCTGATGTCTAGAGAAGCAGCACATGGTGATGTTGACAAGATACAGGGATGGAAGAAGATTAAGGCCCTTCAGCAGCTGAAAACTCATGTTCCGCTATTTTTAGATGACCATTAAACTCACAGCTTTTAATAGCATTTGAAAGTCGCATCCCACACACCCCCAGACTACAGTTACAGAGGAGGAAAAATATTCAACATTTTATCTGTTTATCTTCCAAAAGTTCCCAGGAGACAGCCCCGAGCCCTTAAAATACTGTACTCCATATTAGGTAACACATGGCAGGCTGACCTTACAGGCTCTTTTCTTTTAATGAGTGAATGGTCTGCAATCTTCCTTTTCCTCGGCTCCGGGCAGAAGGAAAGGACATTTCTCAGGCTCCTTGGCCCCCTAGATTGGAGATAGGCTTAGCCCTTGGGAACCTGTGATGGAAGATTGACGGAAAGGCTAAGGAACAAGGTCAACGTGTTGCTTCTTTCAGCTCCCTGCCCTTTGGAGCACCGTTAGTACTTCTGACTCTCCCAATTACAGATGTTCGTCTCTCACTGTATGTTTCAGCTGCAAGGATCTGGCCACACTGCATCTCTGATGGTCCTCCAGCTCTAGGCATGTGCAGTTTCCTGCTAATGTTAACCTCTGGGTTATTCACCATCTGTTTGCTCCTGGGCCCACAAACTATGTAAACTTCCCAGTGTGAAAGTTCCTACGTAGTGATCACGGTGAATATTTTCCGCCTGGATTTGATGCTCCAGTCTACTGTCTAATTCAAGTGTGCTGGTTGGAACTTTCCTTAATGACCTTATCCCAGAGTGAAGCAGATATCATTTTTAAGTGTTCACTATTCTCAGTTTCATCTATATCTATTTCAATGCGTCTCAGGGTCCCAGACACATGGGTGTCCTCAGATTTTGCATTCACTAATGACTTACTCTCTTTGTTCACGATCTAGGCTATAAATTCACAAAGTGCCAACTTTGAGGGAGTAAAAAACTAACACATTATCTTAACTTTCAATAAGATTTTCTTTAAGTACTGCCATAATATACATATGGCATACGTATATACATATACATGTATGTATTATGTACATGTATGTGTATGTATGTTCATAGGGTGCAGATACTTATGCATATGGAAGACTATAGGACAAACCTTTAATATGTTCTTCAGGTTCCATACATCCTGTGTCTTTTGTTTTGTTTTGCTTGAGACAGGCTTTCTCAATGGCCTGGAGTTCATCAAGTACACTAACTAGTCTCCCATTTTCTGGGACTATAAGCATACTGCTATGCCTGTTTTTTTTGTTTTTTTTTTTTTCTTAATAGCTTCTTAGGATCAAAGTTAGGATCTCATGACTGCAAGGCAAAAACTTCCTGGCTCCATCCTAGTTTTTGCTAATATAACACAATATCAGAGAGGAGAATTTACAGTTAGCAAAAACTTATTAGCCAATGGTTAGCCCTACAGTCTTGGAAGACCAAGACCAAGGAGTCCACATATGTCAAGAGCCTTAAATCTGAGGAGGTCCTTATGACTATGTCATCTTTTGGCAGAAAATAGACAGAAAGAGAAAGAGAGATCTGAGCTCACCTTTTCATAACACTGCCAATACCACCTATGAGACTAGCACCCTAAGGTGCTAATCATTTCTCTCAGTTTCATGCGAATAGTGTTACAATAGCAATCAAATTGCAGCATGCATTTAAAGGGTACAAGCTCAACCTATAGCATCCTCCATACCTGGAACCCTTCCAGTTTAGCCTGTCTGTTTAGTAACAATTATGTTCTCTTAGTTATATTTGCTCAAAATACCACACAATTCAAATCTACCCTCCTCACTGTGATTAGCAGTGAGCTACCACCAATGGGGAATGCTCACCATGGCTTCAGTGACCACTTCCACTCCTTGTTGTCATTGCCAAACTCAGACCCATCTCACTTAAACCTGCATGACTGGCACAGCTCACTTGAACCTGTTTGTCTGCCTCTAAGTGCCTACAATTCTCATCAGTCTTATGTAAAGTTAATCAACCTTAATGTCTTTCCCATAATTCTCCATCACAGCTTCCTTTTGCTGATATTGCTAATAGGCATGCTCAAATTTAACAAGATTTTGGTGGACTCCATTATCAAGATGCATGCCCAGTAGCAATCTATTGTATAAAGCCTCTCTTCCAGTCATTTTGATGAATTCAAGTTAGACTCTATGATTTACTTCTCCAAAATTAACCCCAAAGTAGATATGATAACTAACAACCTAAAGGTTTTTTTGTTTGTTCCTTTTTTTTTGTTTTGCTTTGCTTATTGTTCACCTACCAATCGAATATTAACAAGTTCTACATGTAGTTGTACTGTTCTGTATCTCTCTGAATAGTTGGTGTCTTCACTTGCCTAGTACCAGTCTACTGAGTTCCTGAAAGACTGAGTCAGCCTTAAATGAAGAAAGAAGGCATACCTATGTGAAAACCGGATTTGCATTAATTTAAACAATCTATTGTGAATATAGTAATGCTTTCTAATTCCCTCCTGTATATATCTTTTGAGTTCCATGTATAAAATAGACTCCTAGAGGCTCAGGGGGGAATATAGCTCATAACATATCACATCCTTTGTGGAAAACCATTTGGGTATAGACAAAATGCACAAAGAGCTTCAGAAACAAGCAGAGGCTTAAATTAGATAACAGTCACTTCGAGGCTGGAGTCTAGCTGGGATGCTCTCTCATCAGATCACTACTTCAGTGCTCAGAACCCTTTAAATGGCTTCAGGCTTCAGGCTTACTGGTATGTGCAAGAACTTCCTGAGGGATAAGCTGATGGTATTTAGGAGGCCTCTATAAAATGAGGAAGAAAGGAAATATGAACTTGCATGGTTTACTATTGCCAATAAATACACTACTAATTTATCTGAGCTAATGAAAGCTTCAACATAGTTCCTAAATCTTTTGCTGAACATCTGTGCTAAACGTGGGTGGTCATGATAGCAGCAAATAAACTGCTTTTGGTTATTTATTGGCATGAGTTAAAAATGTATAATGCAATTTGTTTACTAAAGATAAGGTGCTGAAATCATAGTGCATTGCTTTTGATGTGAAGAAATATATTTTACCCTTTATTGAGTTTTCTGGTAAAATTCAATATCTACAATTAGTTCAGAAAATAATTTAGATGTAAAGCATCCTATAAACTTAGATAAATAAGTGAAAACTTAACAGTAGGATTAGTTGTCTGTAAGTAACACTTGGAACAGTTAACATTTTTTTTTCTTTTTGGGTGAAGTTATGTGTTGGCATCTATCTTTTTCTTTCTTCCAGGTTGGGTTGCTCTTATCCAGGTTTCTAAATACTAAGCCAGAAAAGGTTTCTAGTGCATTGGAAAACTCAATGTATCAAACAGCTTGATCCTTTGTTTTGCTTAAGAGCTAAAAGCTGGAAGATTATAAATTCCTTCAGTTTAATAAATGATCTTCCCATGTGCCTCCCAGTCATTAATCCCTGACCTATCTCCCTTAATTCTGTGCATTTGCAGAAGTTGACAGGGAATGACAAAGGCAGCCATTGTACCAACCCCAAGTGTACAAAGACCCTACACGACTGCAAAATCCAGAACCCACCCCATGCCCACCACCTTCAGTAACCAACACCACGCAACCTTCATTGTGAAATAACATACACAGACAGTTCCTAAGTGAAAAGACTATGCTCCCAGGATATATAATATATAACCTAATATATAATACACTAGACATACATGGTCACAGGAACAAATAAATCCACAGAGTAATATAGAATTGCTTTTATGAACTTAGGCCCACTATGAAGTAAATAGTGACAGGGAAACATTCATGTCGCTTAGAGGCTAGGTGAACTGACATAATCAAATGTGAGAAACAGGAGTAAATGGGGAGCTGGAGGAAGTAGGAAGCCAATCCCTGGCTTATATTAGTTATTAAAATGATTGAAAATGCATCAATTGAAGCCTTGGAACATCATCGTTGTAATAACAGAACATTAGCAACTCTGAAGTTAGCAAATGACAGTCCTAGGAATCTTATCTGTGCAGTTAAAAACTTATATTATTACTCATCTAAATAATAGATAGAAAAATGTGGTTTTGGTTTCTAACTACTTAAGTCATATGTCTTTCTCTAACTTTTTTCCCCACAGATAAGGCATATCACTCGATTCTGATCTGTAATTGTGAAATTGTAATTTGGCCTAAACAGAATAATAGGCAAGGGGCAGATAGAGACAATTATTTTCATGCCCTAATTCATGAATGCTAACAAGCCCTATAGACAACAATAATTAATTGCTATTCTTCAAGTCCCCTGACTTAATTTAACAAAAGAAAATACTAATGGATTTTGAGAGAAACTAGAAACTATCTGTATATAACTAATTAGAAGACTCTGCAAAAATCCATAAAAGCATGAAGGGAAGCTGCTTGAACTGAAACAAAGGCTTTGGAAAGCTAAGTACATTGTTATACTAGTAAAGGGATAAAGAGTAACATGAGTATAGGTAAAGTGAGGCAGAGAAATAAAGACAGTTAATTAAATTCAATGAAGAAGAACCACAAAACAATAAAGAAAAAAGATAGAGTCAATGTTCACAAAAAGAGCTGGTAATAAACTTGTTTCTATGTGTATAGTCATACATGCACGTATAATTAGATTGCAAAAAATGTTTCCAAAGTAAAGTCGTTAAAAATCTATTAAATATATGGGAAAAATAGAACTGAAATATAGTTGTTCCTTGACAATAAGGTGGGCATTTTTAGCTTTAACAATAAGAAACTATACACATTGTGAATCACAAATTTGACTACATAATGATGATTCTACCTCAACATCAATTTTTACTTTACAAAGAGTAAATAGATCTTTACAACATACATGAAAGATACCAGTTTTGTCTCTTCTCCCAGCTTAATCTAAATGTTTTTATGTATTTATAAAACAGCATTTTGGGAGCATCGAAAATGTAGTTTCACCCTGCATAATCTCTGGTTTGAAGTTGCCATGAGATGATCATTTTAGCTACCAGAAAGAATGCATTCAGCTGAGAGAGTGTCTCATACTGGAAACATACTGTACCCAGCAGAACCAAGATACAGCATAAAGGTGAAATCAGGCCACAGGTAAGAAAAAGATGATATGCTACTAAAGTGGGCCTGGGAAGATGTGGTAAAAAATTTTTAAAAAATGTGAAGTGTCCTAGCTCTGTATCCTTGAGCAAAATCCCAAATTCCAGTGGAATTGTAAGAAGTCAGAGAGGCAGAGGCACATAGTTGTAGAGCAGTTGCCTTACATAGTCAAGACTTTGGGGGAGAGAAGGTGGTTTAAGGGTGGGAATAAAAGCCACATGTTGAAGGACTTTACCCCTATCCCAAACTGGAAACCCAAAGACAAGAATTGAGTACAAAGAGCATCTCAGGCAGTTAGTGAAAGAAGAGACCCTGAGGGAAAGAGCTTCCTGGACTTCTTGAAGACTGAGTGTGACCAAGGCTGGAGCAGAGTCCATTCAGCAGCAGCTTAATGAAGCAATAGGATTATAGCTGAGATGTAACCAGAGAAGGCAACCCTTCAGACCCTTACCAGGCCAGAACAGCAGAAGTCATATCTTTCCAGGCAGGTTGTTTTTGTAGCATGCAGGGTCAAGTGCTGGGTGAGATCACTGATGTATTTTCTCTCCCGGCAGATGGAATAGCAGTTCTGGCACTATGTAAGCTGACCAAAAGGAAAAGAGAGGCTGATTTCTCTATGCCCTATTTCCAAAGGGCATGCTGTCTTCGGCAATAGAGTCTTACAATTTATTTTTAGTAGTCAATGAAGAGCAATGGTAATGGCCTGTGCTATTTTGGCTATCTCTAGGTCCTCTTTCACCAATAATTTGTGGGAGGTAATTCATTACTGGCACTGGGATTTTAATTTGAAAACCCATGTTACTTCTGGGCAGCACTGTCCATTCAAGGACAATATTTTTGGGATTCTCTTTAAATTCCTTTGAAACACTTACTGTATTTTCCTTATAAGCTTACAAAGTAGAGGATTTTTTGTCCTCACAGAATTGTCTACTCTTCATACATTCTTTTAAAAAGTAGTCTAAGAGCACAGCACAAAAAAACAAATTTAAACTTAGATAATAATTTGTTTCACTCGTAACTAGTAAAGGGATATACATGAAATGAGAGCATCTCACGTTTATTTCAGTGTGTGTGTGTGTGTGTGTGTGTGTGTGTGCTAGCAATGATGGAGAATAGGCTGCTGCGACATTTAGTACGGTGACTGGACAACTTTGTGGAGTCAATTTTCTCTTTTCCAAGGGTCCCAGGGATTAAACTCAGGGTGTCAGGTTTTTGTAGCAAGTACCCTTACCTGCTGAGCCATCTCACCAGCCTAACACAACTTTCTGTGTCTCCCAAACAATTAAGTATCCACAGTTCCACACACGGAGCTCAACATTGAAGAGCACTGACTGCTCTTCCAGAGGACCTGAATTCTATTCCCAGCAAGCACATAAGACTCACAACCATCTGTAACTCCAGTCCCGAGGGATCCGGTGACCTCTGAAGACACTGCACTCATGTGGTACACAGACATTCCTGAATGCTAAACACCCATACATAAAAAATAAATAAATTAGTTTTTAGAACAAAAAGCATTTCCTTTCTCAAATACTATATGTTGTTGAGAATACATAGTTGCCAATTATTATAATCTAGTAAATAGTTTTGGAGAAATTTAATAACATATTTTAAAAGATTACAATTTCTTTGTTAATGTTCCTTTGAGGATAACAATCTAAGAACCAACTGATAACCTACCAAAGACCTCTTCTATGAGGTAACTGGCCAAATCCAGCTCCCTACAAGAAAGATGATCCACACGAAGATATTTTAGAAGTATAAATATAGACAAGGGGAGGTCTTGTCTGTTTCCGTTGTCTATATTTATATTTCTAAAATATCTAAATACTGCTGCGGAAAGCCAGTTCTAAGCTCAGATGCAATTGAACAAACATAAAATATTATAGCTAAACAGATTCAGACAAAGCCAAGCAGTAGCTGTAGGCAAATACATCTTTATAGAATAGGAAAATGATATTCAAGTTTTGTTAGGATTTTTAAAAACATACTTGTTAATGATGGCAGCTCTCCTTTATTCTAGGAGGCACAACTACTAGAATATTCTCTTAATTATCTGAATCATGGATGTAGTAATGGCTAACATTAGTTGGGGTGGAACAGTGCTAAATGTGTATTTCATCTCTTAGCTTTGAATGAAAACAGTGTGCTTACTATCAGCACTGCATTATTGATAAGAAAGTGTGGTTACAGAGCAGTTAAGTAAATTTCATGAGATCACCAACCAGAAAACAGCAGGTTTGCATGTAAAAAGGTTATTGCAGGGCCAGCAACCTCACTGAGAGGGGAGAGTGGTAGCTATGTATACCATCTGCCTAGATGCCTGGGCAAGGCCTATCTCTTAGGTGTGCTTGATAGACAAGGTCAGTCAGGCACCAGCTCTCTCTGGATAGTCATCTACAGAGAACTTAAGGTGATTTCTAAGGAATCAACTCCCTTTAATTCCCAATTAATTAGTTCCCTTTAATACCCAAACATGAAGATAAAATAATACAGATGTGGCAAACCAATGTTCGTCTGGTGGAGGCCTCATTGCAGGAAATAACTGAGATCTGGAAAGCACATAACTAGCCCCACCCAAATGACTGAGCCATAGTCCTCTCTTGACACTCAAACTGGGCCCTCGGAAGGAATAGATTTTTAAGAACAGTTTGATGCTAAAGGCTGATCCAGCCACACACGTGAAGCTGGAGGCATACCTTGAAGAAAGGATGATTAATCCAGAGGTGATGCAAGTGTCTAAGCCTAGAACTCACTCAGGACATAAAGGCAGAAGGATTAGAAGTCCAAGGTCAAAGAATATCCAGGGCTGTGTATCCTTGGCTTCACAGCAAATTCATGAGTGACATGAAACCCTATATTTAGAGAGAGAGAGAGAGAGAGAGAGAGAGAGAGAGAGAGAGAGAGAGAGAGAGAAGGAGAGAGAAGGAGGAGGAGGAAGAGGAGGAGGAGGAGGAGAAGAAGAAGAAGAAGGAGAAGAAGAAGAAGAAGAAGAAGAAGAAGAAGAAGAAGAAGAAGAAGAAGAAGAAGAAGAAGAAGGAGAAGGAGAAGGAGAAGGAGAAGGAGAAGGAGAAGGAGAAGGAGAAGGAGAAGGAGAAGGAGAAGGAGAAGGAGAAGGAGAAGGAGAAGGAGAAGGAGAAGGAGAAGGAGAAGGAGAAGGAGAAGGAGAAGGAGAAGGAGAAGAAGAAGAGGAGGAGGAGGAGGAGAAGAAAAGAGGAGAGAGGAGGTAATAAAGCATAGAGGGAAGGAGAGGATCATGCCCTTTGCCAAACACTGATTGCTGAAGACTCTTCTGGGCTCAGCAGTGAAGAAGAGGTGTGCCCATGGTTAAAAAGGAGCAGAGGCAAATGCTTGCTCTCCAAAGAGTCAATGCTGGAGTGAGAACATTGGGAAAAATGGGCTTGTTACCCTTTGTCTGTCCAGAAAACCAAGATGAAATGTACCAGAGTGATTCTCATTTGCCTATAGCAGTGAGAAGCCTTGAATTTGTTCTACACACCAACACTGATGGGTAAGAAAATGCCAAATCCACAGCCACAGATGAGTTAGGGCTTGGACATGTCTTGGTTTTGACATGGGAAAAACCTGTTCTCACAATGGCTTCATAGACAAACCTCTCTTAAAGTCCTGGTCTTTGTGCACATCTGTGTAGGTGCGAGGATAATTATTAGGGTAAAGCACCACAACACACAAACGCTCATGCAGTGAGCACTTTGAGTAGGCAGAACCCTCACACCTTCTCCATGTTTTCTGACATCAAGTACTGAAGATTCAACAATGGCAAAGAGCAAATTTATTTTGGGAGAAATAATAATGCAGTGACCAGTTAATTTTTGTCAGGATATTTAATAAGGGGGGGGGGGGTCTTTCTGTAGTTCTGCCCTCTTACAAAGTGAATGCAATTTCCTTTGTTCTTTGGCAAGAGTCAAAATTGTAATGATCTTTTCTTTTGCAGCTCAGATGAATATTTTCCTTTCTTTTCTTTTTTCTACTGCTTTGCTTCATTATTATTAATGATTTCTACTTGACACAGAAGAAATATTTTGAATATTTATTTAGAACTGAAATTTCACTGGATGCATTTTGAATACTAGAGTGTATAGGATTTTAAATACAGATCTACTTAAAAAGTTCACATGATTTGAAAACTAGATTGCAGGCAGTAGATCTTGATGATGTTCTTAGCTTCATAATCTTTCTTTTTTTTTAAAGTAGATATTTTTTTATTTGCATTTCGAATGTTTTCTTGCGTGGTTTCCCCTCGGAAAACCCCCTAACCCATCTCCCCTCCCCCTGCTCACCAACCCACCCACTCCCACCTCACCACCCTGGCATTCCCCTACACTGGGGCATTGAGCCTTCACAGGACCAAGGGCCTCTTCTCCCAACAAGGCCATCCTCTGTTATATATGCAGCTGGAGCCATGGGTCCCTCCATGTGTACTCTTTGGTTTGTGGTTTAGTCCCTGGGAGCTCTGGGGGTACTAGTTGGTTCATATTGTTGTTCCTCTTATGAGGCTGCAAACCTGTTCCTTGGGTCCTTTCTCTAGCTCCTTAATTGGGGACCCTGCACTCAGTTCAATGATTGGCTGAGAGCATGTCCTCATGTATTTGGGATATTTTCATTAAATAACTACAGAAGAGAGAAATGAGAGGATTTTTCTCTAAATGGCATATGATGGAAGAAAAGATACAAAACACTGTACTCAGGTCATTAAAGTTTTGTTCTTTTGAATTTATATTCTATGTCCAAATTGGTGACAAAAACAACAACAAAAGGTTAAATCATATTTAACACCTGATGTTAATAAATGCTGGGCTGCAAAAGGACCCACTGGTTTTTTAAGACAGCTGTTGGCAAACACTAAATTCCTTTTCAGGCAAAATCATGAATGCAAGTAAGAAGCTTTTGATCATCATGCCATTTAGAGATAAGTCCGCCACCCCAAGCTCCTTTTTCAATGAACTGCAGAATGGGCTTCTCATAAAATACAGAGAGAACTTCAGTCATTTCTAAGTTTTTCTCCATAGTACCCAGGAAACAGAACCGCCTTCCTATGCCCAATTATCTTTCTCTTTCAACCCCTCCATTCCCATCTCGTGAAGCAATGGGAAGCGCTGTCTCCTGCACTGGCAGCTTCTGAGTGGAGCCCATCAGGATTAGTGACACCCTAAGAAATGTTGGGAAGGTACCAAAAGAAAAGTATGACATTAAAACATCTTATTTATTTATTTATTTATTCGATATATTTTTTTATTTACATTTCAAATGATTTTCCCTTTTCTGGCTCCCCACTCTCCGAAAGTCCCATAAGCCCTCTTCCCTCCCCACATTAAAACATCTTATAACCAAAGGATGTTAAATGTCATTGAAGGTTCACATTTGCCATTTTACAGAGCAAGAAACTGTTAAGTCGGCAGGTACTAAACTAATGCCAAGACTGGTGGAGGCTTTTTCCTCTGAAACCATCGAGTTTCATGGCTGATGTAAATATAGTTTCACCTTAGTATGGATGGACAAGTATTCCCTGAAACTTCACTATTAATTTACGTTTCCAAGCCTATTTTGTGCGATATGTAGTATGTATGTGTATGTAGGGGTGTATAGAAGCTATAGGTTAGCATCCCATGTCTTTATAATTCACTGTCCATATTGATTTTTGTGACAGTGTCTCTTCCTGATTTGGCTAGACTGGGAGCCCTACAGCAAGCTCAGGGGAACTCTCTTGTCTCTGATTCCGCAAACTGGGTTTACAGTCATATGCTCTCATGCCAGACATTTTGCATAGGTTCTGGGTATTCAGACTTTTACAGTACACGTTTTACTGCCATTACATATTTTTACTGGTTGATTCATTTGATCATTTTAATTTCTTCCATGAAGTAAGAACCATTTTAATCGTATACTTAGGCAAATTACAGCAATATACCCCACAAAAACACTACCAGCAGGATGTACCTGTGGCTGTGTGTTTGAGGGAGTAGTTGGTTTTTGAAAATGAGTCACATAAATTCATCAAAGATAGTCTTCAGTAAAGGTGAGCAGTTTGGAGACTAGGGAGGAGCTACAGTCTGAGGTCACAGGCAACCTGTCAGCAGCAATCCTTGCCTAGAGAGATCAGTTTCAACTTATTCTACTTATAATAGAGGTCAGTCTTCTCCACTCTAATCTTGCCATTGAAATGTTAATTTCTGTTGTATTCTGAACTGGGTTGCTGGAACAGAAGCAGAGGGATAGATGGGGAAGGGGCGAAAAGAACGAGAGGCCAGGGTGATAGTTTACTGATCTAGGCCCCAACTTTAATGGCAGTCAGACCTTATAACTCTGGGCTGAGTTCTGGGGAAGTTGTCTGGCCATACTTGGCTCCACTGCTCAGACAGCTGGGTACAAATTCCTGTTTAATTCAGGAATTCGTAGACCTGGAGGAACAATGAACTTAACCTTCACTCTGAGCTTCTCCACCCTAGGTGGAGCAGGATCCTGACTAGCACAGGATTCTGTGCTCAACTTAGGCTGGGAGAAGTTCACCTTGACCAATGTCAAGTACACTCTTAGCACTCCACACTAGGATAAATATTCCTGCTGTAACCTACTTCCCTATTATGCCCTAACTTCAGATTCCTGCCCGAAGCTAGGAATTGTCCTTGGCCAAGGTCAAATTCCTACCATATGGCATGACACATGGCTCTGTACAAATTTCCCCACAGAAGCGTTCAGATTACTGTTGGATCAAAAGTCTGCTCCAGCCAAGGTGTTATAAGATTAAAGACGATGAACAAGGGCACCCAAGGGATCACAACCTCTCTTAGCTTAGTCAAGTTTGTCCTAAACCACAAGCTTCCATACCCTTAATGACTGGCAGCATCTGACAGGATGACTTGGTCAGCTCTTCCTTATGAGCCTGTTGACATCTCGAAGGAGTACTCATTCTCTTTACACAAGAGAAGTGTACAACGCTGTAAATGTTAATGTGCTGAACGACAGACCCCACATAAAGCAGAGACCCATGGGAATTGCTGCTTGGCGCAATGGCACCTACCTTTGCACTCTAAGCAGCAGGGAACCTCGTGTAACCCAGCAGGCTAACCCAATAAAGAACATCCCCTATGCTGTCACATCAGCGGCTGCTTCCTGACTCCTCAGGAACTGGAGCAGACATTCATATGAAAACGGGCTGTTGAGGATGCCTGTTACTTGGCTCTTTAGTGACCTTCAAGTGCCTGGAAATTTTAAAAATAAGAACCTGGCACTATTCAAAGACTTTGACTTACAAAACAATTAAGGGGAAGGGGACCCCGCTAAGGTTTGCTTGTCTTTGTAGAGAGACATGGACATTACCAAACTCTGTCTGCGGCTAGGAAGCAGCCTCACTTAGGGGGTGGACAGCCCTGCATAGTGTGTTCAGGAAAACGTGCATTTCTCTCCTCCAATTACAAAAATCCCAGGCTTTTGGGCTCACACTCAAGCCCGATTACACCAGGTCAAGTTACATTTCTCCAGAGCTATCCGTACAAAGAAACCCTTACTCCTATAAACTAGTTCCAGCTGGTGCCAATGAAAATCTGATGCCCATTCTCTTTAACACTCAAGTCACAAATTCTACTATTCTCTAAAATATGAACTTCACTAAACACAAATACTCTCCTAAACGGTAATCTATTCTGAGATGCTTCCAGACTCTTGGAACTCCTAATTAAGCATAGATCAGTAACTGGTGTCATGGCTTCTCCCCGACACTTTCGGGCATATCAGGCCATGGTGATGAATGCCTTCCCCCAGCAGAACAGCCTATCAGCATCCCCAGTCAATGCTGTGCTTTGTTGAGTTCGCCAGAACCATGATAGTGTAATTTTTTGTGATCACATGGAGCTTTAGCAGTATTATAAAACAATAATTGCGCCTTCAGAACAATGTGAGGAAATTTCTGACGTCAATAATTTCCATTCATTTCTGAACATACACTATAGGATAACCAGATGTCTTTTAAATCCCTAAAATATAAAGAATAACAAACAAACTAAGACTCAGAGGAAAAAAATAAGTCTGAAGGTTGCAAAGTCTCAAATGATTAAAGGATTCTTGTTAAAAGATGTTGACTTTTTGAGTATGTGATCACTTTACACTTAAGACTAGGAGCCAAAGATGGTTGACAAAATAATATTACTTTAGACTACTTCCTATTTTGTGAGAACAGGCTCAGAGACTCAATTCTAACGCATTAGATGGGTACAATGTCACAATTTATTTTTATTGGCACTAATATAAACTTTAAATTCCTTTTATTTTTTTGGACTGATATGGCAAAAATTTCTCAAAAATATCTAGTATTATTATCACTTTATTTCTGGAAATATAATAAGGATGATCCTAAATGAACATTTCTGATTTTAAATTAGAATTTGTGATGATGGTTGATAGTATGATTTGAAAGGGTCCCCTAAAACTGTGTGCAAGAAATCAAATCCTGGGCTGGAGAGATGGCTCAGTGGTTAAGAGCACGCACTGCTCTTCTGAAGATTATGGGTTCAAATCCCAGCAACCACATGGTGGCTCACAACCATCTGTAACGGGGTCTGACGCCCTCTTCTGGAGTGGCTAAAGACAGCTACAGTGTACTTACCCATAATAAATAAATCTTAAGGGCTAATATCCAATATATATAAAGAACTCAAGAAGTTAGACTCCAGAAAACCAAACAACCCTATTAAAAAATGGGGTACAGAGTTAAACAAAGAATTCTCACCTGAAGAATTTCGGATGGCGGAGAAACATCTTAAAAAATGCTCAACTTCATTAGTCATTAGGGAAATGCAAATCAAAACAACCATGAGATTTCACCTTACACCAGAATGGCTAAGATTAAAAATTCAGGAGACAGCAGGTGTTGGCAAGGATGTGGAGAAAGAGGAACACTCCTCCACTGCTGGTGAGGTTGCAAATTGGTACAACCACTCTGGAAATCAGTCTGGCGGTTCCTCCGAAAACTGGGCACCTCACTTCCAGAAGATCCTGCTATACCACTCCTGGGCATATACCCAGAGGATTCCCCACCATGTAATAAGGATACATGTTCTACTATGTTCATAGCAGCCCTATTTATAATTGCCAGAAGTTGGAAAGAACCCAGGTATCCCTCAACAGAAGAGTGGATGCAAAAAATGTGGTATATATACTCAATGGAGTACTATTCAGCCATTAGAAACAATGAATTCATGAAATTCTTAGGCAAATGGATGGAGCTGGAGAACGTCATACTAAGTGAGGTAACCCAGACTCAAAAGATGAATCATGGTATGCACTCACTAATAAGTGGATATTAACCTAGAAACCTGGAATACCCAAAACATAATCCACACATCAAATGAGGTACAAGAAGAACGGAGGAGTGGCCCCTGGTTCTGGAAAGACTCAGTGAAGCAGTATTGAACAAAATCAGAACAGGGAAGTGGGAAAGGTTGGGTGGAAAAACAGGGGGCGGGAAGGGGACTGATGGGACTTTCGGGGAGTTGGGGTCCAGAAAAGGGGAAATCATTTGAAATGTAAATAAATATATCAATAAATTAAAAAAAAAGAAAAAATTTAAAAAAAGAAATCAAATCCCAGGGCAGCAGTATTGAGCGGAATGGCCTGTGAGGGGTGCCTCCCATGTTTTGAGGCTTCTGTCACAGCAGATGACTGGGTTAATTATTATGGACTGGATGTCCCACAGAGGATGAGTTCAGCCCTTGCACATGTTCTCTCTAGTTTGCCCCCTGATACCACGGGATGAAATATGAAGGAAGCCCTCATTACATACTATTGGTATCGAGACCTGTGACACCTGTGACATCACATAGTCAACAGCTCAACCTACAGCCTGTTGCCAAGGCAACACCCACCATGTTCCCAGAGTTCACTGGGCTGACCTTTACCTGCAACCACATCGCCATCCGTGTATATATGGGAGTAGCAGTTCCCTCTCTCTCTCTTTCTCTTCCCCTCTTTCCACTGCCACCTTTGCCCCTGTCCTTAATAAACCCCACATGGAACTGTTAGGCCTGTTGTGGTCTCACTGCTGCTGCTGCTGCTGCTTCAGCCACCACTGCAGTCGCCTGCCGGTCATAACAACATACACTCTACCCAAATTATAGACTGTAAGGAAGAAATTTTTGCTCTATACATTACTGGGTCTCAAGAATTATGTTATAGTAGCAAAACTAATAAAAAACTGCTGGTTATTTACATTATTTTCATAAATCCACTGACAGAAAAAAGTTCTGCTTGCACAAATTTTTTTTCACAGTTTTTTATTTGATATATTCTTTATTTACATTTCAAATTATTTCCCCTTTCCTGAATCCCCCCTCCCCAAAAGTCCCATAAGCTGTCTTCCCTCCCCCTCTTCCCCAATCAACCCCTTCCTGCTTCCCTGTCCTGGTATTTTCCTACACTGCTGCATTGAGCCTTTCCAGGACCAGGGGACTCTCCTTCCTTCTTGGACATCATTTGATATGTGAATTGTTGGGTATTCTGAGCTTCTGGGCTAATATGTGCTTATCAATGAGTGCATACCATGTATGTTCTTTTGTGATTGGGTTACCTCACTTAGAATGACATTCTCCAGTTCCACCCACTTGTCTAAGAATTTCATGAATTCATTATTTTTAATAGCTGAGTAGTATTCCATAGTGTAAATATACCACAAATATACTCAAAATTCACATTTTCATGATTTGAACTCAATGGTTAATCGGCATATAATAAACATTTTAAACTATTCTCTCTATTCAAAGAGCAATGCATGTGAGGACAGGTGTGACTCTGAGAATACAGTTGTATCAATTTTCACTTTCATAAGAAATAGCTGTGTGGTGTTTCCACATGTCATTAGAAGATGGTAATTTCAGTTGAGAGAAAAATATTTAAAAGCATCAACTTAAAATGATCTTTTTCCATTCCAAACTCAGAAATAGTGATAACTTTTGTCTTTTTACTATATACATTAAAACTTTGCTCTACCTAAAGCTTTAAAAATATCAATAAGAAACACTGTCACAAACTTCTTCACCTTTTATTATTTTAAGTGGAAAAATAACCATATCAATTTAAATGAGAAAACCCAAGAAAACACTGCATGTTCTGTGAATAGAAGACCTACTGATGTTATTACTGAGGACTGTGTACTAAGAACTATGCTGTGCTTCAGCAGTACTGAGAATCATCTGAGAAACAATGCTACCATGTGACTCAGCCAGGCACCTCTGACAACCTTCTTGGAACTCTGCTTCTTATAACCAGATACACAGCTGTCTCCATCTTAACTAGAAACTGCCATCTCTTCAAATACACTGCTGCCACCCACCTAGATGCTCAGTCTAGATCACTTTCCCCCTCTCCCTTCTACCTCACCTCTCCCCACACATTTGTCAATGGCACGCGTGTGTGCGTGCACGCATACAGGCATGCACATACACACACACACACACACACACACACACACACACACAAACACACACACACACACACACACATGCATCCAGTAAGTCCCTTCAGTTCCTGAACACGTGCTTCTTTCCCAGGGTTGTATGTGGTTGCTAACCTTGTCCGGTTCTTATGAATTCTACTCCAGTACTTAGATGTCAAGTCTTCTGGGAGTATGTAGCAATTCCCCCAGTTGTGTTAAGATTATACTCTGCTTCTACCAATTATCATTTCTATCACAGTCTTATAATTATCTATTTACTTTCAAAATTCCATTAGACCATTAACTTCTTGGGGCAAGCCCTGTGTGCTATCCACTGCCTTATTGCTTCTTACTAGATTACTAAGTAAATATTTATTGAATTAGTATATATTGACATTAGCCACTTGCCTGACAAGAATATATTCCTTTTGGGTGCCAGCAAGAAGACTAAGTAAGTAAATCATTTGTTGGCAAACCGTAATGACCTGAGATCCATCCTTGATACCAGTTGTCCTCTGACATCCACAGGTACACCATCATATGCACTCCTACACAGATGCAAAGGAAGTACCTGTTTTATAGTTATTTTGAAATATTTCCTTTCAGTAAATTACATGTGCCTGTCTTGTGCAGTTACCTACTTCCAAAAGCAAATAAAACAGAAGCCCATACCAAGTGATGCCCAGCAAGAATCTAATAATCAAGTTATATAAAATAAAATGAAAAGCCCAATCATCTGATATCCAAATACTTTAAAGACTTTATGTTTTAGATCTATATAAATTCTGCAAAGTTTAAAAAAATTAAGGAGTTATCCTGTAGAGCAGCAATGGTCTCCAAAATTATGCTGACACTTAGAATATTAAGATCTCTTTACTCGAGGTAGATGAACAGCTAGCAGAGCATCACGAAGGCAGTGACCAAACAGCAGCAGCGGCTAGTCCAGCGGAAGGGCCATCAGCAGTGAAACCAAGGTGACAGGGGCCAGGCAGGCCCTGCGCCCACTACCACTGACCATCGCTGGCCAGCCAGGCTGCAAGTGGGGACAGATTTACAACGCCTTTCACCACACAGAAGCCACATCAGAAATCTGCCTCCTGCCAGTCAGTTACAAGAGACTCTCCACCATCTTGGATCTCAGATGCCAGAGAGATCAGACAGTCTGAGGTACGCAAACATAACCCGAGGCCAACATCGCGGGGATCTAAGCCTGACGGGCGTTGGCCTGCACCCAGGCCCAGGGCTGTTCAGGGGGCCATCGGTGTGCAAACCCAGCCAGGAGGTTGTTTGTCCAGCCCTGTGCTCAAGCGCCACCAGAGAGCTCTAGCAGGCAAAGTCAGCTAAGAGTCATAGCCTGAGGCTAACAGGAGGGGGGTGGGGGGGGTCTAGGCCTGACAGGCCCTGGACTGCCCCCAAGACCTGAGCTGCTGGTGGGCCATCTGTGTGCCAACCTGGCCAGGAGGTTGTTAGTCCAGCAGACTCTCCTGCCACTTTCAGGGAGCGCGCACGCGCGCATGCTGTCATCCTGGCCACCTGACAGAACCAGTTAGCAGTCATAGCCCTAGGGGAACTTTGCTCGGACCTTGGCCTGCCAGGCTTTTGCCTAGACTCGGGGCCTGAGCAGCTAGGCTAGCCTTGTGTGCACCAACCTGGTTGGGAGATCGGCTGCCCAGCAGAGTGATCATCACTCAGAAAAGGTCCCTCAGCATACACCATCAGCACTCCCTGAAGGAGCAAACAGGCACCATCTGGTTCACAGACACAATCTGGGGCAAAGCACACTATGGCTGCAAGGGCAGGGGGGCAGCACATCAGCAATCTGCAACAGGGTAAACCCAGCCATCCAGTGTTGCTAAAATAGCCCTAGAGCCTCACAGGAGTCTCAAACATCAGCCAGAATCAAGACCAACTAATGCTAGAGAACAAGATGGCAAAGGGCAAACGCAGGAATGCTACTAACAGAAATCTAGGCAATATGGCAGCATCTGAACCAAACTCTCCAACATTACCAAGTCCTGGTTATGCCAACACACCAGAAAAACAAGATTTGGATTTAAAAGCACTGGTCATGATGCAGCTAGAAGAACACAAAAAGGACATAAATGAATCTCTGGACAAAAGGGACATGAAAGAAGGGGAACATAAATAAGCTAGAAACCTGTATAATGGAAACACAAAAATCACTTAAAGAAATTCAGGAGAATAAGGCTCAAGAGAGAGAAGCCAATAAAGAAGAAACGCAAAGAAACTTAAAGACATGCTGGAGAACTTGAGTCAACAGGCAGAAGTCATGAAAGAGGAAACACAGAAATCCCTTAAAGAATTAAAGGAAAACACAAACAAACAAATGAAGGAACTGAACAAAACCATCCTGGATCTAAAAACAGAAGTAGAAACAACTAAGAAATCACAAAGGGAGACAACTTTGGAGATAGAAAACCTTGAGAAGAAATCAGGGGCCATAGATGCAAATATCAACAACAATACAAGAAATGGAAGAAAGAATTTCACATGCCGAAGATACCATAGAAACCATTGACTCAACAGTCGAAGAAAATGCAAAATGCAAAAAGCTTGTATCCCAGAGCATACAGGAAACCCAGGACACAATGAGAAGACCAAACCTAAGGATTATAGGTATAGATGAGAGTGAAGATTTACAACTGAAAGGGCCAGCAAATATCTTCAAGAAAATTATGGGAGAAACCTTTCCCAACTTAAAGAGAGAGAGATGCCCATGAATATACAAGAAGCCTACAGAACTACAAACAGACTGGACCTGAGCAGAAATACCTCCTGTCACATAATAATCAAAACCCCAAATGCACTAAACAAAGAAAGAATATTAAAGGCAGTAAGAGAAAAAGGCCAAGTAACATATAAAGGAAGACATATTAGAATCACACCAGACTTCTCACCAGAGACCATGAAAGCTAGAAGATCCTGGGCAGATCTCATACAGACTCTAAGAGAACACAAATGTCAGGCAAGACTACTATACCCAGCAAAACTCTCAATCGCCATAGATAGAGAAATCAAGGTATTCCATGACAAAACCAAATTTACACAATATCTTTCCACAAACCCAGCTCTGCAAAGAATAATAGGAGGAAAACTCCAATACAAGGAGGGAAACTACACCCTGGAAAAAGCAAGATAGTTACCTTCTTTCATCAAACCCAAAAGAAGATAACCATTCAAATAGAAAAATAATATCAAAAATGACAGGAATTAATAATCACTATTCCTTAATATCTCTTGACATCAATGGACTCAATTCCCCAATAAAAAGATATAGACTAACAGACTGGATAAAAAAACAGGACCCTACATTTTGCTGCATACAGGAGACACACCTCAGTGTCAAAGACAAAAACTACCTTAGAGTAAAAGGCTGGAAGACAATTTTACAAGCCAATGGTCTTGGGAAACGAGATAGAGTAGCAACGCTAATATCAGATAAAATGGACTTTCAACCTAAAGTCATCAAAAGAGACACAGAAGGACACTTCTTGCTGGTCAAAGGAAAAATCCAACAAGAAGAACTTTCAATTCTGAACATCTATGCGCCAAATGCAAGGGCACCCTCATTCCTAAAAGAAACTTTACTAAAGCTCAAAGCACACATTGCACCTAACACAATAATTGTGGGTGACTTCAACACTCCACTATCAATGGACCGATCAGGAAAACAGAAACTAAACAGGTACACAGCAAAACTAATTGAAGCTTTGGACCAATTGGATTTGACTGATATTTATAGAACATTTCACCCTAAAGCAAAAGAATATACCTTTTTCTCAGCACCTCATGGTACCTTCTCCAAAATTGACCATATAATTGGTCACAAGACAGACCTCAACAAATATAAGAAGACCGAACTAATCCCATGCCTCCTATCAGATCACTATGGTGTAAGAGTGGTTTTCAATAGCAACAAAAACAACAGAAAGCCCACATACACATGGAGGCTGAACAATACTCTACTCAATGACACCTTGGCCAAAGAAGAAATAAAGAAAGAAATCAGGGACTTTTTAGAATTTAATGAAAATGAAGGCACAACATACCCAAATCTTTGGGACACAATGAAAGCATTCCTAAGAGGAAAACTCATAGCCCTGAGTGGCTCCAATAAATAAATAAATAAATAAATAAATAAATAAATAAATAAATAAATAATGGAGAGAGCATACACTAGCAGCTTAAGGACACACTTGAAAGCCCTGGAACAAAAAGAAGGCAATTCCCCCAGAAGGAGTAGAAGACAGGACAGGGCTGAAATCAATCAAGTGGAAACAAAGAGAACCATACAAAGAATCAATGAATCTAGGAGCTGGTTCTTTGAAAAAATCAACAATATAAATAAACCCTTAGACAGACTGACCAAAGGGCACAGAGAAAGTATCCAAATTAACAAAATTAGAAATGAAAAGGGGGAATATAACAACAGAAACTGAGGAAATCCAAAAAATCATCAGATCCTACTACAAAAGCCTATACTCAACACAAGTGGAGAGGAATCTGGAGGAATCTGGAGAGAATCTGGAGGAAATGGACAATTTCCTTGACAGATACCAAATACCAAAATTAAATCAGGACCAAATAGATCATCTAAACATTCCCATAACCCCTAAAGAAATAGAAGGGGTCATAGAAAGTCTTCCAACCAAAAAAAAAAAAAAAAAAAAAAAAAAAAAAAAAAAAAGCACAGGACCAGATGGTTTCAGTGTAGAATTCTATCAGACCTTCAAAGAAGACCTAACACCAATACTCTTCAAACTATTCCACAAAATAGAAACAGAAGGAACACTACCCAATTCCTTCTATGAAGCCACAATTACGCTGATACCAAAACCACACAAAGATCCAACAAAGAACGAGAACTTCAGACCAATTTCCCTTATGAACATCGATGCAAAAATACTCAATAAAATTCTTGCCAACCGAATCCAAGAACACATCAAAATGATCATCCACCGTGATCAAGTAGGCTTTATCCCAGGGATGCAGGGTTTGTTCAATATACGGAAATCCATCAATGCAACCCACTACATAAACAAACTCAAAGAAAAAAAAAACACATGGTCATTTCATTGGATGCTGAAAAAGCATTTGACAAAATTCAGCATCCTTTCATGCTTAAAGTCTTGGAAAGAACAGGAATTCAAGGCCCATATCTAAACATAGTAAAAGCAATATACAGCAAACCGGTAGCCAGCATCAAACTAAATGGAGAGAAACTTGAAGCAATCCCACTAAAATCAGGGACTAGACAGGGCTGCCCCCTTTCTCCTTATCTTTTCAATATTGTACTTGAGGTACTAGCTCTGGCAATTAGACAACAAGGAGGTCAAAGGGATACAAATTGGAAAATAGGAAGTCAAACTATTTGCAGATGATATGATAGTCTACCTAAGTGACCCAAAACACTTCACTAGAGAATTCCTACAGCTGATAAACAACTTCAGCAAAGTGGCAGGTTATAAAATCAGCTCAAGCAAATCAGTAGCCTTCCTATACTCAAAGGATAAGGAGGCTGAGAAAAAAATTAGGGAAATGACACCCTTCACAATAGCTACAAATAGTACAAAGTACCTTGGGGGTGAATCTTACCAAACATGTGAAAGATCTGTATGACAAGAACTTCAAGACTCTGAAGAAGGAAATGGAAGAAGACCTCAAAAAAATGGAAAAACCTCCCATGCTCATGGATTGGCAGAATTAATATAGCTAAAATGGCCATTTTGCCAAAAGCCATATACAGATTCAACACAATACCCTTCAAAATCCCAACTCAGTTCTTCATAGAGTTAGAAAGCAATTCTCAAATTCATCTGGAATAACAAAAAACCCAGGATAGCTAAAACTATTCTCAACAACAAAAGAAATTATGGGGAAATCAGTATCCCCGACTTCAAGCAATACTACAGAGCAATAATATTAAAAACTGCATGGTATTGGTACAGTGACAGGCAGGCGGATCAATGGAACAGGACTGAAGATCCAGAAATGAACCCACACATCTATGGCCACTTGATCCTCGACAAAGGGGCTGAAAACATTCAATGGAAAAAAGATAGCCTTTTCAACAAATGGTGCTGGTTCAGCTGGAGGTCAGCATGCAGAAGAATGCAAACTGATCCATCCTTGTCTCCTTGTACTAAGCTCAACTCCAAATGGATCAAGGACCTACACATAAAGTCAGACACTCTGAAGCTAATAGAAAAGAAACTGGGGAAGACCCTTGAGGACATCAGTACAGGGGGAAAGTTTCTGAACAGATCACCAATAGTGTATGCTCTAAGATCAAGAATTGACAAAGGGACCTCATAAAATTACAAAGTTTCTGTAAAGCAAAGGACACCATCAAAAGGACAAATCGGCAACCAACAAATTGGGAAAAGATCTTCACCAACCCTACATCAGATAGAGGGCTAATATCCAATATATACAAAGAACTCAAGAAGTTAGACCCCAGAAAACCAAATAACCCTATTAAAAATGGGGTACAGCGTTAAACAAAGAATTTTCACCTGAAGAACTTTGGATGGTGGAGAAACATCTTAAAAAATGCTCAACTTCATTAGTCATTAGGGAAATGCAAATCAAAACAGCCCTGAGATTTCACCTTATACCAGTCAGAATGGCTAAGATTAAAAATTCAGGAGACAGCAGGTGTTGGCGAGGATGTGGAGAAAGAGGAACACTCCTCCACTGCTGGTGGGGTTGCAAATTGGTACAACCACTCTGGAAATCAGTCTGGTGATTCCTCAGAAAACTGGGTACCTCACTTCCAGAAGATCCTGCTATACCACTCCTGGGCATATAGTCAGAGGATTCCCCAGTATGTGATAAGGATACATGTTCTACTATGTTCATAGCAGCCCTATTTATAATAGCCAGAAGCTGGAAAGAACCCAGGTATCCCTCAACAGAAGAATAGATGCAAAAAAATGTGGTATATATACACAATGGAGCACTATTCAGCCATTAGAAACAATGAATTCATGAAATTCTTAGGCAAATGGATGGAGCTGGAGAACATCATACTAAGTGAGGTAACCAAATCTCAAAAGATCAATCATGGTATGCACTCACTAATAAGTGGATATTAACCTAGAAACCTGGAATACCCAAAACACACATCCACACATCAAATGAGGTACAAGAAGAACGGAGGAGTGGCCCCTTGTTCTGGAAAGACTCAGTGTAGCAGTATAGGGCAAAACCAGAACAGGGAAGTGGGAAGGGGTAGGAGGGAGAACAGGGGTGGGAAGGGGGCTTACGGGACTTTTGGGGAGTGGGGGGCCTGAAAAGGGGAAATCATTTGAAATGTAAATAAAAAAAAGAAGAAGATCACTTTACTCAACTTTGCAAGGTGAGTACCAAGCTAGAATGTCCCATTTAATTCACAGATGACAGATATCTTGCCTACATTACCAGGGTAAGTTGAAAAGTAACACTATCAGCCAATTGCCTGTTGTCTAGTTTTCTCCAAAAATATTATTACAAATATGAAAAAGAAACACTGATGATCAGTAATGTTTAATGAAGTCCTGCTGTATATGAAAGGAAACAAATCCATTAGCACCTACATGCTCATTGCTTATTTACCTCAAGATCCAACTTAGTAATGAAAGATACAACCACAAACACATTAGAGGAACTGAAGATTGGGTGGGATCACAAGAGCCTCTCACAAGGTGTCAAGAAGTATGATAACCCAACCAACCATCCAGCTACCAATTTACAGCTCAAAACATCACTAACTGCAGGGCATGGTGGCAAACCCCTTCAATCCCAGCGCACCTGGAGCAGAGGCAGGTGGATCTCTGTGAGTCTGAGTCCAGTCTTGCCTACAAAGTTGAGTTCCAGGACAGCCAGGGCTGTTACACAGAAAAACCCTGTCTTCAAAAACAAAAACAAAACTAAAACAAAACAAAACCAACCAACTAACCAACCGACCAAACTAACTAACAAATACCTAACTAATAACGTGAATATTTAATTCTAACCTCACTACAAGGTGACTTTTTGACAAGAGTTTCTTACAGGTTTCTACTAGATTGCTGTCTCAATCAAAAACATGGTTAAAGGAAACTTTGATATACCAAAATACTGAAGGTCACAAGGTAATACATGCTCCTAACTTCCTCTGTTTGAAGTACTCATCAGCAGGCTTAAATGCTTCCTAGACCTAAGTGGAGTATATCAACAATAAAGGCGATAAGGTTTCTTCTGCTTTATATAAATGGCTAGCTGAAAAAACTTGAAAAACCCAGTCTAAAAACTCACTATATTTCAATAAAATCCTTATTGTGATTTGTGAATACTAAAAGGAATATTCAGCCTTTATCGTGCGGTTAATTATTGTGAGGGTTGTTTTGTACTGAGAAGTAGGGTAACTATACACACCATTTTGTGGTTCTGCTGGCCATGTGAGGTCAAAGTGTTTATAGGAATGGTCTTAGTAATTTTTTTTTACCAAGATCCTGTAAATAGCATTGACATGACCTACATTCCATAAACAAGGGCAACATCACAGAAGAATCCCCTGCCACATAACTGGAAGACAAACCTTAGTCTACATTCACAATTTTGTCCTGGTTGTAGAGAAGTATACTTGGTTGTCGCCCTACTAAATATATAAGCAACATTTGTCTTTTAAAATACTTTTTAACTTAAATAGAAGTGCAATACTTTCCTCTCTGCCCTTCCAGCTCCCTGCCATTGTCAAGTAATTTCCCTCCAACTCCTCCAATGTCTGCCCTCAATACTCAAATTGATAGCCACTTTTTCTTTGAATATTGGTGTGTGTGTGTGTGTGTGTGTGTGTGTGTGTGTGTGTGCGTGTGTGTGCAAGTGTGATATAAATACAACCTGCTGAGTTCATTTTGGGTGTTTGTGTGCATATGACTTAAAGGATGCCCATTCTACATTGGGTAACTAATAAGTGAGAGGCTAATTGTTCTTCTCCCAGTAGCTATTTTTGCTTATTGTTCTTTGTCTAGAAATGTGATATGGGAACAATTTCCCCTTCCACACTAACATGTGTATTGCCATTGCCATTGTTCTGGTCTTGTTTATGCAGCCATTCCTAGGAAAGATGGTTCCCAGAAGGCCTCCTGGTATTCTGGCACCTACTCTCATTCTTAGCTATTTTTATTTTTTCTATTGAAAATTCCCTAGTCCACTTTTTTCCAAATTGTGTCATTTATTTCCTTGACTCCTTGTTTTTAGAGTCCCTTATATTCTGGGTACTAATTCTCTGGTGGATAGCTGACAAAGGTTCTCTCCCATTCTGTGAGTTGTTCTATACTCCACTGATTGTAACTTTAGCTAAGTGGAGCCTTTCGGTTTCATGAGGTCTCACTTGTCAAATGCTGGCTCCAGTTCCGTGGGCAGATAGAGTCCGATTCAGGAAGTCCTTTCCTATTCTTACGTTGTGTAAGGTACTGCCTATGATCTTTCTAGTAGTTTTAGTGGTTTGGCTTCTAAATAGAGATCTTTGGCCCATGTAGATTTAATTTTTATGCAGGATGATACATCAAGGTCTAGTGTTTTCTTACACACATGGAGATCCAACTTTCCCAATATCATTAGATGAAAACCTGTCTTTTCTCCAGCATATGTGTTTTGCCTCTTTGTCAAATATCAGATATCTATAGTGAAAAGTCCTCTTTGTACTTATACCCAGTTAGGTATTCTGCTTTTTCCCATCAGTCTACATATCTGGCTTTGTGCTGGTGCCATATTGGTTTTATTACTATAGCTCTACCATATACCTTGATGTCTTGAATAGCATTCTTTCATGGGTTCTGTTTTACTCAGGATTGCCTTGACATCTGGAGATGTTACTGGTTCCATATAAACTTCAGGGTAGTTTGTTGTTTGTTTGCTTGCTTGCTTTGTTTTTCCTCTTTCTGTGAAGAAGGTTATGGATATTTTGATTGGGATTATACTGAATCTATAAATTGGTAGGATGGCCATTTTCATAATATTCATTCTAGCAATTTAGGAACATGAGATAACTTTTTATTTTGTGGTGTTTTTTCCTCAGAGACTTGAAGTTCTCACTGTAGAGCTTGTTCACATCTTTGGTTGGGTTTATTCTAAAGCATTTTATTGCCTTTGATGTGACAGCATTTATTGAGTGCTTTTGATATACAGGCACAATGCCAATCTCTTTACAAATACTAACTTGTTTTCTCAGTCATTGTACACATTTTTACATAGAAATCAGGGCACAGAGGGTTTAATAGCTTGTCTGAATTTTCCAAGAAGAACAGTTATAGAGCTAGAGCTGAAAGCCAGAATGTCTGTTTCCAGAAACTCACTCTTCCACTGGCCAATTTCCCCACCTGTCCATCTTTCTGTAGCATCCACAGATATTGTCTTAACTTGTTGACTCTTTCATCAATTTCTATTTGATATTTTCTTTTTTACAAAAGGAGAAAAAAGAATTGGAAACTTCTAGCTTCATTCCAATGAGTTCACTAAGGTAGCAAGGACTTTAACATTCAAGGCTGGCAATTAAGCAAGTGGGGACTTCACAGGAAATGTTTATTTGTCCCCGGGGAGTAGTTACATCTCTCCTCATTTAAGTGATGCAGTGCATGCTTTCGAGGGTTCGACAAAACCCATATGTCAGCTGCCCCAGCCAGCATTAGTGAGATAACTCCATGAAACCAAGGCCCTGTGCACATGTTTTAAAACGTACTAACAGTTGGATAGTAACAGTTGGATACTGCCAAAACTCAAGTTCCAAAGAGTTAGCCCAAACACATGGCTTTTATCAGCTTCCCAAAGCCCAAGAGAGGTTTCATCAGCCACTGATCAAAGGAAGCAGCAGGAATTGATCCAAGCATGAGGCAGGACATGTGCAAAGTCCTCCAGTCAAGCACGCCCTGGCCCAGAGCATCTCTGGGTATGGGCACAGAACATTGTCTTGGGTATTCCATCAAAGGGACAGTTTTGCAAAGGTGAGGCCCCCGAGTTAGGCTTGGGTGAGGATCCTGACCTCACACAGTGGTGCTTTCTTTGCCTGCTCTCCACTGCTATTAGAGACACCTTACCCATGTGGGGGTCATGCCAACTTATTTCTAACCACAAATGGAGTGAAGCCAGAGAACTGTAGGATTCCCAGGTGTGTTTATCTCTGTACACATAGAGCTGCTTAATTCAGAAACATGATGAAGGAAGGAAGGCGTCTGTGAGCCGTGATGCTTCTTAAATAAATTTGTTTTCTGAGTCAAGTACTTGAGGTACTCACAATCCTAATTAATGTCTCTTGCACATGCAGCCTCAGAGCTAACATTCGCTTCCCTAATCCAGGCCATATGCTCCTTCTATCATGCTAATGATACAAATGGAAAGTATGGGGTTTTTAATCACTGAAAATTTTATCATGAAGGAAAATTATTTTGTCCAAGCTGATGTTGTGTACTGTGATCAATACAAGAGAAGAATAGTCTCCAGAAAAGAGCTGCCACATTTTCCTTTACTTATAGTTTCCAATTAGAGAAGTCTTCCAGGTACTACATATTTATTGCATCTGAACTTCTACAGAGGTAGAACTTTTCACACTAGAAATGAGAGAGACTGCGTGGGTGGACAGTTGAACCCAGCACACAGTTACAGTTTTAGCAGTACACCCCTCAGAGGCTGAGAATGGTTCATACTTTACTATTAAATTTGGAAAATAGGTTGCTTTGACCGAGAGTTAATAGCTTAAGTCAGATTCTCTTAACTCCTCTAGATACCAATGTTCATATGTTTTTCACCGGGGTAAGTATCTTTATGTATGTGATTGTAATAGGAGGATATGCTGATACACACAGCGTGAGCACTGGGAGACACTGTCTAGTGGGTAAGCACTAGACAGATAGGTGTTGATACTCATGAGCTATCCCAATGCCTACTGAGACCGCTTTCCCCATCTCAACCTAGTTATTCAGTTTCTCTGAGATGGACCTGGTAGAACCAGCCACACTGATTTTCTAAATCTCTAGATATCTCTAATCTGTGGCCAGGTTTAAGAAACACTAGTGTTGTCTATCTATCTGTCCCCTTGGGAGCTACGTAGTCACATTAGGCTCTCAGTGTTCATAGATGGTTGGATACGGTGGAAGAAGTCTGTAACTTCAGGCTCACACCGACTACAGCTGCGTCCATTTCTTCCAACATTTTCTATAAACTTCTTCAGTCCTCATCTTTTGAAAAAGTAAAACAAAATCATTAGAAACACCTTTCAAGAAATAATCCTGGAACATACCACTACCACCACCCACTTGCTCAAAGGCTGAATCCCTTCATGTTTCTGTCACTGCAGTCTCTCCAAAACACCAGCTGAGTTTGTGTCACCAAAAACTTCCATAGCTTACATAGAAATATTAGCAAAGCATTCCAGAATTGCCTAAATAGATTTGATGTGAACAATATCGCCCCCACCCCCCACCCCCTGCCAAAGGGAATCACATAGGCTCTTGTGATAGAAAAACTACAGCAACCAGGTTAAGCAAGCAGGATGAGGCACTGTGCCCCAGGGGACTGCACTATTACTTCAAGTCCTTGTAACTACTTATGAGGTCAGTATCTAATTACACCATTTTGAAGATAAGAAATGGAGTCTGGCTATGTGCAGACACTTGGTGTCCCTTGCACTCAGCCACACAGCAAGTTTGAGGCCAGCTTGGGCAGTGTGAAATACATGAAAGCCTTGTCTCGAAAACACAAAAAGAGGAAGTGGGTAGGGGGAATTATTACTCTAAAATTTAAATAATTTCCTCAAGTTGAGTTCCCAAATTAAAGTAATTTTACCTGGCTAGGAACTGTTAGCCAGATGGTCTTTTATTACTAATATGTTGTTTAGTTTTAAATTCATAACATGAAAATTCCATTGAAGAGTTGCTTATTACATTTACTCTGGATAAACTAATATTTACAAACATTTTTTGCTTGTTTTTGAAGATAGGGTATCACTCGATATTCCTCCCACTATCCTCTTACTTGCTGTTTGGCCAGGCTGCCCTTGAACTCGTGGTAATCTCCCTGCTCCAGAATGCTGAGATTATAGGTGTGTGCCACCATACCTGGCTACAGTTATTTGAGAAAAAAATACTATATGCATCTTGCATCTGCTCTCATGAATGTATTACAAGCTCTATTGGCCTCACCATTTTGCTGGAAAGGGAATAACCTGTGGGGATACTCAATTCCCTCATGAAGTAAGGAGCAGCCAAGTCTACCTTGGCATCTTTGTGAGTGGATATACAGCACTGTATTTCTGTCCTGTGTTGCTTTGCATCTGAGACTGTTTCATGGCTCTCTTAGGCATATCACGTGATCAGACCTGCCTGGAAACGACTGTAAAACTGAGAACTCACAGCCAAAAACAAATGCTTGTCCATGCAGATTAAACGGTTGATTATATTGGAATTCATGGGTGCATTAGGAAACCAAATCATTGTGGCAAATCTCCCACAAGACTTTCTTGTGCATCTTTCTATCTTTGTTCATACGGGCTGTGTTTACTGAGTTGCAGTAAGGGATGCGTGGACTATTTTTATTCGAATTCAGCCTGAAACACCAGCCAAGCAGAAGGATCCATCCATGACCAGAATGCAATGGACTTCATTATCTTACCGCTCACTCTGGAATGACTTGCAGAGCACTGCCAGATGGTGTTTTCCCTCACCCCTCGCCTCGCACTTATTTAATTATTTTAACTTAGCATTCGTTCTGCTGTCCTGATACCTCACAGGCAGATATATTAAAGAGTTGGCTTCTTCTGCTAATACTGACCAGTGCATCTAGAAAGTTTTCAGCCTCTTGCAGGAACAGCATGACAGTGTGCCCTAACTACTACACATCCATCATTAATAATAGCATATACTGGCTCGGTAAGATATTCCAGAGAATGAGCCAATGAACTTACATGCTTTCTCCGTTTAATCATTCAACAAGTCATAAAGGAGGATGCTGGTGACTGCAGGGATTAGGATATCTACCCTGGGCTAAAGGACTTTGAGGGTTTTGAAAGATGGAGGCAGAGAACCTGAGAGAAGCCACTGTTGTTCATTCTTACGCGGTGTTTGTGTGGTGGAAGTTACAAGTTTGATAAGCAGTTTATAAAATGCAAAGAGACCCACAGAGGGAATGCATAGGCATTTGAAAGGGGATCAGGTAGTTGAATAGACATTAGGCATGGTAAGAGATCCTGTAGATATGGAAAGCTCTGTCCTCTCCCTCCATAAGCATAGGAAGCTCAGATACTTCCTGCACCCCCTGGCTCACTCACCTTGGTCATGTCTTTTCCTTCCTGGACCAGTCTGCATCTTATACCTTGGCCATGTGTAGATATAAAAGCTAGCCCCAAGCAGCTCAGTGGTCTGGTAGACAAACATGCCTTCTTCCCTCTCCTCCTGGGTACATCCTTCCATCCATTGGAGTCCCCACTACACACACACACACACACACACACACACACACAAAGTACAATGCTGAAGTATAGCTCTTCAGTTGATGACCTTCTAGCAGGGAAATGGGAAGGAACTTGGTTGTCTTTGGGATTGGGCCATTGGGAGTTGGAACATGCTCCAGTGGAAGTGTGAGCAACACAAATTGGACTTGGACAGTGTTCTTACTGGGTGGGCCAAGGCTTTTTTTTCTTCTCAGTTTTACTCTTTCTCTGCCTGATACTGCTTTGTTCTCTGTCTCCAACTTCTTTCCCTACATCCAGGGAGCTGAGGACAGCTAAGCTGTCACCGTCTTCTTTCAAAGAGAAGCTGTTCATTACTGATACCTTAGGAAGCTTTTGAGTGTTGAGAATGGACACATACAGATGAACCCAATGACAGACTTTTGATACTAGTCATGGAGGCACCATGTATTTCTATGAGTGAAGGTGCTTAGAAACAATTATCTACCAAACCTTTGTACTGAAATCATTAGGTTATTCAGAAAAATAAAACATTTGCTTTCAGCAGAAGACAGGACAGTAACCAACAGATCTGTAGAATCTCAATGAATAGCTATGAAAGCTTGTCTGCAAAGTCTATAGTGTTCCTCCTCAGTTGAATTTGACTCTTTCTAACTGTGATTTTTATCTTACTAATAATCAAACTTAAACCATAGCATAGGATATTTGGAACCAAAATATAGCAGACCCCAAGGAACAAAGCAATCCTAGTGGAATTGACAGATATATGTTCATATTTGATGCATTAGAGCTTCCTAGTGCTATAACTGGGAGGGAACAAGTAGCTACTGTTAAGGAGCTTACAGGGCAGCAGTGCCATCTCCTCTCTTGGGATCTCTTTAGCAAAAAGGAAAAGACATACACCTGTGATTCTGCTAACTCCTGAAAATTTTTTCAGAAGTGATCCTAGGTTCAGGAGATGGCTCAGCTAAAGATAAACCTCACAACCAAATAGGACTAAGAGTCATCTTCATTTCCTATCAATAGAAATCCACCTACTCTGTATTAGAATTTTAATCTATTTTAATCATAAGATATCCTGACTTATGAATGCAAAAAAAGATAGAGGAAGGCATGGAAAAAAGAGGGGAGAGGAAGAAGAAAAATGTTGCCTTTAGAATTTTGTTTCTATAGAACTGGGGAGACTTTGACAATCTATGGGTAGTCTAAGTGATCCGGTGACACGTAGAATAGGTGATATCAGTGATAAGGGGCATGGAGTGTAACTCAGCAGTTAAGAATACTTAAACTGCTGCTGCTGCTGAGGTTTCATTTTATAGCATCCAGATGGATCCATATCACCATTCGTAGGCCATGTACATGTTACAAATAGACATACATACAGGCAAACCACATGCATAGACACACATGCACAGGTATATGCATATGTACATATATACGCACATATACATAATATAAGAAGGCTTTAAGCATAATCGATGATATTACCAAAAAGAGAGACATATTCAGCAACAACATTGTGATCACTCACTTATCATTTAAATTGTACTTGTCTATAGTTTTTAAAAGCAAGTCACAATTGGGACTGGAGAGATGGCTCAGTAGTTAAGAGCATTTGCTGCTCTTCCAAAGGACCTTGTGTTCAGATCTTAGCATCCCTATGTAGCATCTCACAAATGCCTGTAATGCCAGCTCCAGGAGATTTGATGTCCTCTTTTGGCCTCTGAGAGCATGCAAATATGTGGCATACATTAATCTATATGTAAACATATACATGTAAATAAACATAATACAAATAATTTTTAAAAAGCAGTTACAAATCATAGATATGGATGCACTTGAGCAACGAGAAGAAATACTTATTTCAAACAGCATGATTTGTTTCCTTTAAACACAAATCTTCCAGATTTTAAATCATGCCAATTCTCTTTCAGACACAGAGCTTCATTTAGCTTAATTTTCTTTCTACTGCCAACTTAAAGTTATTTTGGAAAGCAACAATTTAAATGACTCCTACACAAAGCAGGCTCCTTTAAAGGTGCGTGCTATAACAAATGCATTATATGTTGCCTGACTAAAGGCAATTACTTCTGCTCATGGGAATGCAGGCAAAACCTGGTTTGAGATGTAGGTGCTCCTATCAAAGAAGAAAAGCCAAATGGGAGCTGTCGGCCGCGCACTGTGGGACTCCCTAAGAATTGTGCCTGGTGGTTTCTGTGCTTGAGCCCCACTCCCTCCCCATTTCCTGCTGCCTCTGCTCAAATGCAAGGAAGGGTGGCAGTCAGTCTTCTACCCTTTTCTCCACAGGGCACCAGAAAGACTTCAGCTTGAATGATTGCTGAAGAAATAAGACAGGCTGCAGTTTCTCACTTCCTCTATTCTGCGGGCAGATGATGTCGCAAGTCTGAAATTTTTCAGCCCAAAACTTACTTTTGTAATTTTTTGAATATTTTATTTATTATTTTAACTTCTATTTTATTATTTTAAGATTGTATTACAGTTCCCTTTCCTTCTTCCAAATCCCCAATATGCCCTTTCTTATTCTACCAAATTGATAGCCTTTTTTCATTATTGTTTATTATATATATATATGTATGTATGTATATATATATACATACATATATACATATACATATTCTTAAGTGCATACATACTGCCCATTCAGTTTGTCTAATGTTGCTTATAAGTTTTCAGGAATGATCATTTGTTTTGAATAACTAATTAGTGTACTCTTTCCCAGGGAAGATGATCTCTCTTGATTTTGGTTGCCTGTAGTTCTTTGTGTAGTTGCATAGAGCTGAGGGTTCCTGGGCTTACTGAACTACACATCCACATTAAAGTGTCTATTATTACTGTTCAACTCATATTTAGGCAGTCATTCTGGCTAGATAAAGTCTCACAGGAAACTCCCTAGTTCCCTGGCTTAAGTCTTTTGGGCTCTCTTCCAAAATAATGCTTTAGCATTAGCTGCAGATGTCCTGTAGAGGTATCTGTTGGGGTTGGGCTCCAAAACTGCATTTTGGTTGGTTGTGGTTTCAGGCAATGGTCTCTGTCTTTTGCAAAAAGACATTCCCTTCAGGAGGGGTGAGGACTACACTTACCTGTGTGCATAAAGACAAATATGTGTAATGTAGTGAAGGATTACACTGGTTTAGTAAAGTAGAGGTTGTACTTTCTCCTCCAAGATCCATGACTTCTAGATTTCTAGTACCAGATGTGCTTCTCCTTAAGTTCAATTAGAGATCTGTTAGTTACAGCCAGAGTATTCATGCCACTACTGCTCAAACCTATTTTGTTAAAATAGAAAAGCACACTGACAGACATAGACTTAATGCAGTCAAAAGCCATTAGCTGGCAGAACCATTCATTTTATGTGATCCTGGAGCGATTCAACACTTCTGTCTTGAAAGCATCAGAACTGCACATAGTTAGGTTGCTATGTGCCTTTGATGTCTTTTGTAGTTTGCATCCCCTGTAAAGCTGTCTTACTTTAATTGTTAAGGGAGAACTGACCTCAACTCAAAACAAAATTATACCTAGCTTTATTCACTCTTCTAAACATTGACTTCAAAATAGGCAAACTGACTGTATTTCAAGATTCAATGAGAGTGACACTGCTAGTGAGGCACAGAGTCTTCTCCCTTGCTTCATAGGTCACAGTGTGCTGGCTCAGGGTGCTCACACTGACCAGCCTGTCAAGAGCGTTGCATATGTTTAATCAAACTATTTGGTTGGCATGGTGGAACAACCTCAAAAATCACGAATAACCCTCAGCTATAGAAAAGTTCATCATTTCATGGCAACTGATTTGGGGACACTTTTCCACTGAGCCACTCAAGTGATATATAATTATATATTAATAGTTTTCCTGTAAACTTGTGGGGGTGGGGGAGGAACATTAGGAAACAACTGAAAAGTTGAATGTACTTTAGCAAAATGGAGGCTTGTGGTTTGATAAATGATGAATACACACACACACACACACATACACACACACATACACACACACACACATATTTATATATATATGGAAAAGTTAGTAATTGTGTTTGCAATAGTCATTTAAAAGATACATTATTTGCAATTACTTTTTTGGCTAGCTATAAAAATGCTATGATAACCACAGCCTCCCTAGTGATTTCCTCAAAAAGGCCAGTGACTGGTACACAGCTTCATCTCCCATTGTAAAAAATCAAGTGGGAGAGAAAAACAAAGGCAAGGGAGAGTGTGTTTGCCTTACCTCAAGTCATAGATGTAAGCAGAAAAATGGAGGCACTTCATTTATTTGGAATTCAGAGTACCCATCTCTCCCCAACTTTCACATTTGTTTCATTAAATATTTCATCCTGCATGTGGTCTGCTGGCAATGCTATATGTTCTAGGTAAGGAGAGGAAAGCTTAGTGGTGTTTACTTTTCTCTTGAGAAGCTACAGTCCAATAGAGAAAAGATCGGTGTGTTGCAAGGAACAGACCAGTGAGAGAATCCAAAAATCAAAACAATCGGAAAAACAACACTGAGCAGTGGGGAGCACCCCAGCGTAGATGGGTTGAGCCAGACCAGGCTTTCTACCATCTCAATTTATTTGAATTTATGCCTATATAAATCCTTAGTCACTCCTTTAATTACACTATAAAGTGTCCTTTAAGAAGGGAAAGATGTGGGACATTAGTGTAATGGTAATATAATACACCATTATCTCATAATTTTAATAAAGGGCTTATGCTGGTCATTGGACAGCTGTGACATCTCATTCTTCACTTATAGGTAGTTTAGTAGGTGTGGTGCATATCACAAATAACAGATTAATGAGAGGAGAGCATACAAACTTGTTAAACTAAATTTTACATGGTGTGAGTGTGTCTTAGTCAGGGTTTCTATTCCTGCACAAACATCATGACCAAGAAGCAAGTTGTGGAGGAAAGGGTTTATTCTGCTTACATTTCCACACAGCTGTTCATCACCAAAGAAGTCAAGACTGGAACTCAAGCAGGTCAGGAAGCAGGAGCTAATGCAGAGGCCATGGAGGGATGTTTCTTACTGGCTTGCTTCCCCTGGCTTGCTCAGCCTGCTCTCTTATAGAACCCAAGAATACCAGCCCAGGGATGGTACCACCCACAAGGGGCCCTCCCCCTTGATCACTAATTGAGAAAATGCCTCACAGTTGGATCTCATGGAGGCACTTCCCCAACTGAAACTCCTTTCTCTGTGATAACTCCAGCCTGTGTCAAGTTGACACACAAAACCAGCCAGTACAGAGTGTCTCCATACAAAAAGCCCCCCAAACCAAAAACATCCTTATATTTTAATGCTTTATATTTTAATGCTTTGCTTTGATGAAGAGTAGACAGTCATTGAAAAGTCATTGGACAAAGAGTGTGATCTGAGGATGATGTGGGATGGTCTGAGAGGCTCTTAGCACAGCCTGTGTTAAGACTCTTCTCTGTCAGTATGTCCTCAGAGACAAGGACTTGATTTCATCTGGGACTAGGAGCAGGTAGAAGCTCCAAGGGTCAATGAATGTGACCCTCCTGCCTCGGTTACTTTTTGAAATGCTTAAGCCTAATATTTGAGGTGGCATTTCCTGAACCCCATCCTTATAGGAATCAAATCTGATAAGATGAAAGCTCAAGTTTCATTTCTCAGATACAATATTTAAAACAGAGATATAAATTTTGAGTGTATACCAATGCATGTTTCCTAAGTTTAATAGAGTGCAATCATGTTTACTAAAAAATACTCTAGGTGTGGAACACAAGTTCTCTTTTAAGCACAAGATTAAAGAGAAAGTTTGGGAAAGCCAATGGAAAGGTCAGCAGAAATAAATCATATGCAAAAAAAATTTTTTCTTATTTAACTCACCTATATCCTCCTGACCATGCTCTGGCCATTCCCATCCCTCTGGGGAAGCTCATACAGATGACCAACATGGTCACCAAGCATGGAAGTTTCCAAGAGACCTTCCTGCATACTCTACTGTAGCCCAAGGCTCTCTTTTGTGTTAAACTTAACATATGTAATCTTACTTCTGGAAATGTCTGGAGTTAGTACTAAATTCACTCTCAAGCAATTTATTGGCCTCACCACCCAGACCTAGATGGGTAGAAAAATGAAGAATTTTTCCCGTTTCTATGACATAACATGAGAAATAAAAGAAGAAAAAAAAATCCCTTTTCATTTCACAGGCAACCTATGATATATTCAAAACCAGATTTTTAAAGTATGTTACTAATGTATATCTATCTGTGATGATGTTTTGTAAATTTGAAGAGTTTGCCAATTCACTGCTGAATCTGACACTACCATCATTCATTTTAATGCCAGCGCAACATCTCTTCCTAACATAGCTTCCTAATTATTCAGGGTGTTAAGATAGATTTCATTTAAACAAAAAAATCTATAGTTAGCATCTTTCTCATAATCATAATCCAAGATAAAACACTAACCCATGTAAGAGCTGTGCCAGGGGATGGAGACACCTTAGTCAAAACAGACAACATCAGATCTCAGCATGAAGGGTGTCAAAAGGACCATACACAATCTTAGTTTCACATACTCATATCTGAAGAGCTCTCTATGAATTTCAGTGGTCACTCCACCCAGAACATTGGCATGTTCCCATGGTAACTAATCTACTTTACAAAGAAACAGGAATGTTAAGGGAGGAGAAAATAAAATAAAAATTAGGAGTGATTGCTCCGAAAACATGATGACAGCAGGCAGAAGCCTTCAGGACACATCAGGAGGTATTTCTGCCACATGGAAGGTAGAATGGAGATTCCATGTTTGTTTAGAATAGTTTTTAAAGTCTGAAACAAAGCTAAGAATAAGGTAATCAATAGAATAATTGAGAGAGAAGAGGAAGGAAGAAAAAGAGAAGGAAAGGAAGGCAGCTAAAAAGGAAGGAAGAGACCCAGGGAAGTAAAGCCTGTTCTCTGTCAGATCCACCATCAGGGACGTGACAGAGAAATGTCAGTGACTGCCTTCATCACTGGCTCTTGGAAGTCATCAACTGTGAATGGCAAAGAGGTAAGTACTCCTGATTAAACAATCCACTCTAGGTATTCACAAAAGCCCTCTTGATTCTAGTGGCCACTGTGATATATATTGCAGAAGTTTGAGTTTTATTCATTTAGCCAGTTTTGAATTTTGAGAACAGGAAAACATATGTTCCATTCCCCAGTGACAATTTCCCACTCATCCATGTCAAAAGTAACAAAAATCAAGGTTTTGAAGAAGAGCTCATATAGGCGCTCATGGACAGTCAATAACCTGTTTCTAGGTATTTGTAGTATGGAGCCTCTGGTATGCCCCTGAACCATTGTGCTTTCTCACTTGAGTTGACCTATTTGCAGGTTTTCAATAGGAATTAAAATGTGCTTGATCGTTTTTACCAAAATTTGTTCACTACACTTGATTGTCATCAAACAGTTACTGAGAAGGGATTTTGAGTTTAATCTAGCAGATTGGAATAAATCCATAATTCAGGCTGTATCTACAAGCAGTTTGCCTCTGAACACATCAGAGGGTCATAAAGCATCCCCTTGTGACACATCTGAATTCCCCATGCTGATTAAAGGCCTTCTGTGCTTCAGGCTCTCACCTGTACATACAGGGTTTGGTTTAATGGCTCTAGAATAAGGCCTACCATTCTGCATTTCAGAAGCCCCTCATTGAGGGTACTGTTCATGAGACCACCCCACTTTAAGTATTAAAGCTTTGTAGAACAAGCATCTTCTGTTAAATGCTTTCCTCTTTCTTTATAACTTATGAACAACTACACTCTTCACTCGAAGAGTGAAGCTAACAAAGGCTTCCAACCATTTATGCCTCTTGACAGACTCAAAAAGCAGCACTACACAAATGGAATTCCCTTAGCCGTTTGTAAGAATTGCTCCCTCACAGAGGAATCTGTCTGCTTGCTTTCCTGTCTGCCTTTGTAGCAGTGCATAGTTTTAGTTATCTGGAATTTAGTTCTTCTGACAAACTTTACTGTATTTATAAAACACACAGATATAAAAACATAAACACACAGTCATAGATTCAAAATACAGACCTGGGCAGCAATGATGTTTTTGGCAACATATAGAGGAAGAGGAAATTGTAATGAGTTTCTTTTAGTCCCTCACAAAACCCCACAAGCTACATTTCATACTCTTATTAGAACAACAGAGTCAGCATCCTTCAAATGGGCCCGCTACACAGACACCGTTAAAATGTTATTAGAAGCCATGAATTGCAAATCAGGCCAGGTGAACAGCATAATGGAACTAACAGGACACTCCAGGAAGCCAGCAAACCTTCAGGGGATCCTCTCAAGCCTCAAATACACTAAAAAGCACACAGGGTAGACATGGCGGTAGTTTCACATCCTTTTACGTTCTAATTTTAGATTAACTATTGTGCAAACCAGGAAAGTCCTCATCAAAAAAATTTCTGAAGCTCTTTCAGCCATTCATTGTAACCCTGGTGCATCAGAGCATGCTAATATCCACCGTAAGTCTGCCCCTGCAAATACGGTCGGAAAATATCCTTTTGTATGTGGCTCTTTGGCTATGTGCAAGGCTCAGATAAATAGAAATTGAAATGTCTCAGTTCTCTTCTCCTCGCTTTACCCAAAAGTTTTAGAGCAAAATATTTCCCCTTTTATTCACCTCATTACTGTCTTACAGTAATTCATTTTTTTCTTGAACTATAGAAAATATGCAGATAATTTTGTAGAGCAAAGACAGTAGAATATCAGTGTCTGTTTTCCATACTAAGCTAGCGTTCCCTTTACTGATCTGGCACCCAGGCTAACATGCAGGGCTGACAGCAGTGGAAATTGTAAGTGGTTTTTAATAGCTGGGTGTTCAGCCACTTCTAGTGTAGACTTATTTGTATGAAATTCATCAAGGTTGAACTTGACCTTGTAAGAGCAAAGACAAGAAGTTATGGTCACTGGGCCTAATGGTGTAGAGCAGAGATATCAGCCAGATGCTCTCAGTTACACAGGACAAGTTTTGAAGTTGATTTGTATAGTCATAGTGACTATGTTTTAATTATGATATGAAGTATATGTCAAAATTGTTAAGGGGGATCTTAGATGTCCTCATTAAACACACAGATTGAACACGCGAGGTGATATATTAGTCTTTGGTTTAGTCACATAACTATAAACAAATAAAGGCATCATATTGTCAACTGTACATATAGACAAGATAACAGTCATGGAAATATGAGTATTTAATCCTTTTTAAATAGCAGAGTATTGCCTTGTCAGGGCATCAATGGGAGGAGAGGTCCTTGGTCCTATGAAGGTTCAATAGAAACCCCAGTGTAGGGGAATGGAGGGACAGGAGGCAGGAGTGGGTAGGTGGGTGTTGGAACACCCTCATAGATGCAGGGGGGAAGGGATATGGGATAGGGGATTTCCTGGAAGGGGGGAAACCAGGTAAGGGCATAACACTTGAAATGTAAATAGATTGTAAATAAATAAATAAATAAATAAATAAATAAATAAATAAAATAAATATTAAAATAAAAAGAAAGTGAAACCTGAAAAAAAATATATCTCAGTTCAGATACGTTGTACCCAGCAAATACGTTGTCACAGCAAGTTGTTACATGGTAGAAGCATAAGGAAATAGCTTCACTATGCTACAAAAGCACATATATGTGCTACTCGGCTCGATCACAGTGGCTCAGCATCAGACTGACTCTCCCATTCAAGCAGTAGTTAAGTACATCACAAGCCCAGAACTGTGAGACGAGGATCACAGTTTTGTCTTGATGTTGAAAGGTAAATTAGGCTTTTGTAATTTCTTTAAAGCCAATGGTAAAAAACCAAAAATCTCTAACCCATAATGTTATACAACCTGGGCCTTCACAGACAAGCAGGAGGAAGATGTTTCTTTTGCATTCATTCTCTTGGTACTCACACACCCTTAGGGGGAAACCACACCCTAGTCACTGAGGCATTTGGCTACATTTAGTGTGGAGCTGTAAATTTTAACAGCTTAAGAAAAAATTGCCTGTACAGCTCAACACTTAAAATTTTGCCTGATGCATTTGCACTTACAGAGTTTCTGGCTACATATTGAATGCATTCTCAATAACAGTGCTTCACATATTTTCTTATAAGGTAAGTAACACGGAAAATGTTTACTGGGTTTTGTGCCTTTTTAAAGCATGAAATGAGTTAATTTTTTTAGAATTATAAGGATTCACTCTACATATATGTATACATGTATATGTGTGTATATGTTATACATATACCATATGCCATATATAAATATGACAAATCCAGAGCCTGACCCTCAGTGACCTAATCATTAAGCAGTGCTGCAAGACCTTTACCATCACCTCACAACCTGATAGGTTCCTCCTTCTTTAATCCAGAGATTACAGCCAAAGGGTCCAGACACACTCTAAGATACGCATGGCCTGAAGAGTGTGGCTTGCTTTGGCTGTCTAGTGTTTAGAAGACCTTGGTATTTTGAACACATGTTCTATTTTTCTTTGAAATTTTGCAATTATTTTGTTGGATTCTATGTTTGCCACTCACCCCATTTCTTACTTATCCATAGATTTATCATCTTGGCTCCTGTACTCATTTCTCTTATCTATGTACTCTTTGCTCGGCTATCTATAAAATAAACTTCACTCTGTAAAACACACACACACACACACACACACACACCACTCCACTATTGCATCCCCAGATACAAGGAAAACGATCCTTCTCTTTCCTTTACATCTATGTCTTTTCCACTTTATGGGACAGTGAGCCTCACTTCTCAGTGCTAGGGAATACTCAGCACAAACCAGTTTGGACAGCATCTCAGCAACTCATGTGCCCCTGGGCATCCTGGATCACTGCCTTCCGATCTGTATGCTGTTCAGCTGTGGTCCGAGCTGCCCTGCAACATTATCTTGTTCTGCTGCATGAAAAGCTCAAGTCTTCTCATAGCCTCTCCCTGTCTCTTCAACTCACAGACAATGGAATTTTCTATTAAATGAGGGAGCACAGCTCTTGGAGGGAGAAAAATTGGGGCGTTTGTTCTCTTTCTTCTGTCCACTATAATACAAAGCCTTGTTCCTCCTCTCGGGAGAACAGGAGGCTGGCTGGCAGTCAGGTTGACAGAAGGAAGATCAGTGCAGCGGAAAATTGGATAACAGGATAAAAATCTACGGGCCACAGGAATCCCATCAAAACTGGTTCCTCCTGTCAAAACCTAGACAGGAGACAAGGACAAATATAGAATGTTATTTATATTTAAATATTTCTAATGATATCATAATTATTCCTGCTGCCTCTGTTAGGCAGCCATTTTCCTGTGACCACAATTCTGCAAAGCAAATGTTGTGTGTTGGAGACAATCTACATAAGAATCAGACAGCTTCAATCAGACATCTGGAAAACCCTATAAACTCCTCAGATAGCTATTTCTAAAGCATAATGGCTTTTTTTTTCAAAGATACTTTTCTTAGAGCACAATAGCCAAGTTAAGAAATACAGGTCACTCCTGACTCTTAAGGACAAGAAAGCCAACTTACCAAGGACGTAGCTAAAAAATTAATTTCATTTAAAGTTAAATAGGGTATTAGGTATAATACCTTATTTACTTTTTGCACAATATATTATAGGGGGTTACTCTACAGTGCAAATTGCTGGCTGATTTTTTTAATATACTAAACTTAATGGTAAGTTTCCAAAACTGGTATTTTAATTTCTCAAAGACAGAAACTTTCTTATTTATTAACTTAGACTACAGTTTCGATATGGATATTCTGAATCAATATGTAATTATAATTAATTCTGACATTAAAATCTGGCATTTCAGAGTATTTGCTCGGAGAATATACTGAAAGTAATTTCAACATTTATACCACAATGAAAGACAAAAGTGGATAGACTTAAAAATGTATGGTATTGATCAATATATGCAGTCTCAGAAAGCCAACAAACAAAATAAGAATTGCAAGTTCTCTCTCATATGTGAAATCTAGCCAATAACTGATATATATGCAAACAATCATACACACAGGCATAGCACACTGTCGAAAAAGAAAGATTAAATATTAGGGGATGTGGAAAGACTGGATGCTAGTGATGGATATGAGTTATGAAAAAGGACAAAAAAACTGGTTATTTGTCCAGTTTTATATCTCCTAGGTTTTTAATTTGGGTGGTGGAAAACCGCATTGAAACATTAAGTCATAAAATCCAATGAAGAGCCACTTGGCTTCCATTCCAAATGACTAACTGTATATAAGCGCATTGAGGTGTGTGGATCCTGGGTCTAGTTAATGTGTGTTTGTGTGTGTGTGTGTGTGTGTGAGTGTGTGTGTGCGTGTGGTTTTATTGTTGCTGCTAGTGCAGCAAGGTTTTTGAAATAAAGTTTATATTTGTTTTAATTCCAGAAGAAAAAAAAAGATTTAATCCTAAAAATTATAAAATGTACTTTCTGTTGCACTTCCATGGAATTTTAGTCTTAAAATTCCTGTGGCCTTCTTTTTTCAGCATATACATGGGTGTTTTTTTTTTTTTTAAATAGAGGAATGGCTATACACAGATAATAATCCAAACCTGTATAACAGAAAATAAAGTAGAACACTATCAGGAGAGGATTGATTTAAGATCATTAAATTGTGTATGTGTCAATTTGGTTATTGCTTATCTCAAGACACTGTGACGACAGTTCCGGTAAAACCCTAACATACAAAGGCACTCCATTCACAATACAACAGTCAAAACTTATGCTCCAGCACATGTACAGAGCGCGAGGCCAATGAGGATTCTCCACTGTCCAGATGTCACACGTTTTCCGGCCATCTGAACCCATTTTACGGTACAAATTCCGAGTGCCATTGCTGGCAGCTCGATGAGAAGCCTCTCCCTGGCTCACAAGTTCGTCTCCACCTTCGCTCACTCATGCTCATCACTGCCCGAAAACTTTCTCACCTGCCTCCCATTTATCCAAAGTCTAATCTTTCAACACCCAACTCAAATATCACCTCCTTAAAACTTTTGTTATCATGGTTTTATTTTCATTTTTAAAATCATTTTTATATTTTCAACTTAATCACCTTACATCTCACTCACTGCCCCACTCCCTGTCCTGCCCTCCTACAATCCTTCTCCATTTCCCTTCCTCTTCTCCTTTGAGCAGGTAGGTTTCACACCTACCCCCATCCTTCTACCACCCTGGCACTTCAAGTCTCTGTGAGGAGACTACTACGCGCTTCCTCTCCCATTGAGGCCAGACAAGGCAGCCCCGATAAAACATTATCTCACAGACAGGCAACAGCTTTTGGGATATCTCCTGCTCCAGTTGTTCTGGACCCACATGAAGAACAAGCTACACACCACTACATATGTGAGAGGAGGTCTAGGTTCAGCCCATGTATGTTCTTGGGTTGGTGGTTCTGACTCTTAGAGCCCAAGGGTCCAGGTTAGTTGATCCTGTGGAGTTCTTATCCCCTTCAGGGCCTTCAATCCTTCCTTCTATTCTTCCATAAGAGTCCCCAAGCTCCATTCACTGTTTAGCTGTGGGTATCTCTGTATCTGTCTGAGTCAGCTGCTGGGTGGAGTTTCTCAGAGGAAAAGTTTATTTTCTTCTTTAAAACAATTCTGAAATAGGGTCTCATATAGGCCAGGATAGGCCCAGAACACACTACATAGCCAAGGGTGATTTTGAAATACTGGTACTCCTGACTATTCCCTAGGTGCTCAGATTATAGATGGGTACCACCACACCCAGTTCATGGGCTGCTAGGGATCAAATCCAGAGCATTCATGCATGCTAAGAATGCAATTTACAGCTTCCTCTTCCACCCTTGAAGCCTTTTGCTTACAAAAACAAATTTTAAAAAATTTACAATTAGTTTTTAATTAATAACAAAATTAGTAACAAAAATAAATTATTTTTTGTGATGCAATATTCTAAATTATTAACACACATGACATTGCTTGATTTTTATAATATCAGGAACTGATTATAGCCCAGAAAATGCCTAGTGTAGTTAAAAACAAAAAGTCTCATATAGCTTAAAAACAGCAGTCTAGACTCCGGCCCCTCTGTGTGATTTGAAAATCTGTACCTGTTCTTTCTCTTATTACATTGTGCAATCTTCTCTAACCTTTATCTACTGAATTTGTTCTAATATAGATGATGCCATATAACTTACACACATGTTTTTGTGATTATTACACTAATCTAGACTCTCTCATTGGACTATAACTATGCAGGTCTTTATAGATTTTGGCCACTGTCTGCTACCAACATTTAATTTACAGTCGATAAGAGTTTAATAATGAGAAGAAAGTTAAGATTCTTGGGTTCCTCTTTGCTATCAACTGAGGGCATTCATAGTTCTATGAACCCTGTGGAGCTACTTTATTTGGTGCACTGCAAAAGAGTTCTCAAGAAGCATTTTAATTTTCACTCATTAAGTCTCAATTATATGACTATTTCAAATGAAAAAAATAAAGATGTCTAAATATAATCCTTCCTTCTACGAACTGTATTAACTCATGCAAAAACATTTTAGATATATCAAATCATATATAACACTAAGCATATATCACATAAATATGCAGAAATGCAACTTTGTCAGTAGCATACAGTCGTGTAATGTTTACCTTGTATTATGAGCATAACCATTAAAAATAATCTATTCAAAGATCTAACATAGAGCATGATGATAATAGTAATATTGTATGGCATCCTAGAAATTTCCTAAAAGTAAAACCCCTCTATTCTAGCTATGCATTTTCAAGCTATTATTAATGTGACAAGATAGATATTCTAATCGACTTGAGTGCAAGGGTCATTCCACTGTGAATATGTACTTGAAATCACAGTATACAGCACAAAAATCTAATCAATGCAGTCAGTCATGGTTTCTCAGCACTGAACTATCATACTAGGAACTTGCAATGACCTGTTACTGTGGTTCCAATCTACTATTGAAAGCATCTTCAACAAATGATCAAGGTGTGTCTATCCAGCACATTCTGGAACTTGCAGACTAGCAAAGCCCTTGTTGAGAAAGAACCATAGAAATCATAAGATACTTTATTCTTCTTTACCTTTTTTTATCTCTGGGTTTGTGCATGCTCATGCCCTTGTCTATATCATCATGTGTGTGTGCAACACATAGAAGAACCTGGGTGTCAGTTCTCTCCTTCAGCCTTATTCAAGATAGGCTCTCTTATTCAATGCTGCCAGTGCCTGGATCCTGTCCCAGGAGCTTCTGGGAATTCTTCTGTCCCTGATTTGTGTCTATTTGTAGGAGCTACCTCATCTGGATTTATGTAAGTGCTAGAGATCTGAACTCAAGTCCTTATAGGACTTCAGGTATTCATCACCTACTAAGCCATCTCCCAAGGACTGATTGACTGACTGACTGACTGATTGGTTGATTGATTGATTGATTTTAGGTAAGCTCTTCTAAAAAAATGCCAAGATTAAGTCCTGAATAAAGGTTACTTTATCCACTTTCTTTTCTTTGGAAGGGAACCAAAAGTATTTTTGAGTATATCTAACTTACTCTGCCTATAAATTTTATTTTGCTCTTAATATAAATATATAAATGCTCCCTTTTGTGTTTATTTTTTTCTCACCTGAATTTGGATACATTAGCCTAAGGTTAAGTAAATTATATGAAAAATATCTCCCATAGTTCTAGCATCAAAACAAAATGTGGTTCCTTGATTCTGTGACTTATTTAATAGACCACAATCAGACATCAACTAAGGGCTTGTAATTTAAATTATGAGCAGAGGGGTTCCTATCTGTAGCTAATTCATTACTACATAGCTCCAGTCAAAGTACCAATTTGGAGTCGTGTGTGTCACATTAATTGTAATCTTGTTTCTAAATGACAAGATAAATAGCTCAAGGAACATAATGTATTATGGTCATAGGTCAGCCTAAATGAATGTCTGAAACAGATTAGCACTAACTGTATGCAATATGTCAGGTTTATAAAGTTATAAATGGATAAATTGTATTAACATTTAGCAGATTGTTCTATGTATCCCATCAATATTTAGCTTTAAGCAAATTGATACTCCATTTAGTTATAACACTGAAAATACCACACACAGGGAAACATAAAATCTCTGGCTCCAAATCTAACACTTGAGTTTAAATAGACTAACATAAATTTTATCCTTTCCCACTAAGAGTCGGCAACTTTAATGCACAGGCATGTAAAGTAGATGCGTTTGGCTCCCAGCAATTCAACTAAAGGACAATACGATAATTAACAAAACCACAATGCAGGTTCTAACAAAATATTCTAATTAGTCTGCTTGTGCATCTTCCCATCATCTGGGACTGTATCAAAATCCCATCTGTAGTCCTAAAACAGAAAACCAAGTTGTCGCTGAACATGTGAAGAAATAAGTGTAGGATAAGAATGCAGGCTATTCTTACCACTGAACTTGAGAGTCAGCATTTCAAATCTGAACTGAGGTTAAGTTAATGTGCCGTGTGTGCACCTACAAGCTCTAAGATCATGGAAGATGTTACCAGCTCTTGCTTCACCATTTCATGTATGTCATTTCATGCTGCTTTTTTCACAGGCCAGAATTCCCTCTTGGAAGAATTCCCAGCAATTCTTTGTTTCTTGGATGGATTTTCTGTTTTAGGTGTTTATTCATTTCTTTGACAATAAAAGAAGTAATGGTTTATGGTGGCTCATGGCTTAAGAATAGCCCATGATGGTAGGAAATGCATGACCACAGAAGCAAGAAACAGAAGGTCCCTCTGCATCCATAGGCTGGACACATAGAGCAATGAATGTCTGTGCCCAACTCATTTTCCTATTTTTATTCAGCCCAGGAATTTGTCTCATGGAATTACTTCACTTCTATTTTGGAAGAGTCTTCCCACCTTAATTAATCTAATCTAAAAGTCTCTCCCAGAGATGCCCCCAAAGTTTATTTCCATGGTGATCCTAAATCTCATAATTAGACATTCAACGTTAACCATCAAACTTGTTGAAGTCTCTTTGGGCATATTGATGAACAGTGAAGATCAAGCCATCAAATTCCAACTTGCAGAAATGGGCTGCTGAGCTTTCATTGACATTGTCCTTTGTGTTTTTAAACCAAAGATTGTTTTTAAACCAACCTGTAGTTGATCAACAGCTTGTTCTGTTTCAGACTTAATCACACAAAGTCCAAAGCTATACCAATATTCCCTGTAGACAATGGAGTATCAGCACATTCTTTGTAGACGGTGGAGAATGTCACAGAAAAACACTTCTCCTCTGAAGAAAGAACCTATGTTTTGCTAAGTGCAGTTTGTGTGAAAGTGAATTTATCAAGGCAACCAATGGGTCTATACAAGGAGAGATTTTTTTTAAACGATAGATTTTTGGGGTAACAAAGGAGAAAATGTTCAGATGAACAAGAAATTTTTAATGGGAAGTTCTCCTAAGCTTTTGCTAGGCTGAGTATGATAGGCATCCCATCCTCTACACAGTATTTTGCTGGGACAAATGTACTACAAAGCTACAGTGTTCTGTAGAACTGAGGCAGTACTAGGTGTCATAGTTGAGACAGGACCATCCTGGACCACATTTGGATGGCACCAGCACAAGAGAAGAAATCAGTATATTGAAGATATTTTTCACTGTATTTAAGGTGTTCATTGGGAGTTGTGTCCCACACAGCTGACTTGCACATCAGTAGCAGCAAGAACGAGGCTAAATGGTGCTTATTTAGATTCAAGAGAGTAAAAGAGAAAGGCAGAGTGACATGGGGAGATTTTATGGCTTCACCATTCCTGGGAAAACATTGCAGCAGTTCTAAAGTGAAAATTGTCAACATTCCAGGAAATTCAAAGCAGATCTTTTCGTCAATCTGTTCCAATGAGGATCAAAATAACTTTTGACACTTCACTGGACACTCATTTAGAAACTATGTCCACGGCTTCAATTTACATAGCATAGAATGTTCTCCAGGCAAGAGCAGCTTAAAAAGTCTCCCTGCCAGGATTCAGTGCACTATAACCTAGCAGACACATTTAGGGAATTTGAATCCCAAGTTTCTTCTCTGAAGTTGTACAAAATTAACATTTTTTGGCCTCGATTTCTTTATCTGCACTCGCACGTATCAAAGAGCAGGTGAAGGTGATTACATAAGGAAGAGCAGAGGCAATCCAATAACCAGAGCAGCGTGACTTCTGCCGACCTACAGTGCTGGCTGGAATCAGTCACCCAAGGCTGTCATGACAGAGTGTCACAGACTGAGTGGCCTAATAACAGAAATTTATTTTTCCATAATCCTAGAGACTAGAAGCCAAAGATCAAGTTCTTGGCACATCTGGCTTCTCTCAAGTCCTCTCTCCTTGACAAGCAGATGGCTGTCTTCTTGCTGTGTACTGTTATGGTCCTCAAGCTCTCTCTCTCTCTCTCTCTCTCTCTCTCTCTCTCTCTCTCTCTCTCTCTCTCTCTCTCTCTCTCTCTCTCTCTCTCTCTCTGGAAATCAGTCATCTTGAATTAAGACCTGAATTGATGATATGTAACCTTAAGTGTACCTTAAAGGACCTGTCCTAAAAAGTAGTCAAACTGACCTTAGGCCTTCAGCATATGCATGTGATGAAACAAATCATTAATAGACACAAATAGACATGTGTTGTACTTAATTCATAAGGGCTGGTCTGAGGATTCAATGAACTAGAACTTGTGAAGTATTTGGAGCAATAGATAAGAAGAAGCACCACTATGCAAGTATTTATTAATGAGTTTTCAAAATCTTTGAGGACTGGGGAGGTATTTCTGTGTGTAAAGGTTATGACTTGAATTTCACCCAGAGCTCATGTAACAGTGAAAGAAAAGAATTGAGTCAGTAAAAGTTGTCCTCAGATTATTACTTGCATGCTGTTATACACACGTAAACACACACATACACACACACACACACACTCATACATGCATGCAGACACACACTACATTCATATATACAAAATATTGAAAAAATTAGACATGGACTCACTATGGAACCCTGGCTATCATTAAGCCAGCAATCTTCCTGCCTCTACCAGTACAAAGGTGGATGAAGTTATTCATGCTTAAAATTCTTATTTTAACCTTACTTAATTTATTCTTGATGAAATGAAGGGCCTACCTCTTCCTGACCAGCAGGAATAAGGCTTGACCATTTATTATTTCTGCACAGTGATTTATCTTAAAATTTAGTGCACAGTTATTTGTGTTGACTTAGATGCATTGAGAGACTCCTGATACACCCAGCAGCCAGTGAGGAGGAGGCAGCCTGCACAGGTGAGACCAGCCGTGCAGATCGGAGGATCCAGTCCAGAGGCCTCTGGCAAGAGCCTTCGGAACACCCTCGGCCATAGTGTGCCATCTCCAAGCAGTGCAGGAAGTCAGCTATATACCCAGTAGTCAGCAAGGAGGAGACAGCACAGCCTGTATACAGAGCTGATCGGGCCACAGAGGTACATACCCAAATACAACTACAAGAGAGTGGGTCTCGGCTGTCATCTTTGCTTCTGTGACTGTGCAACAGATTGGTAGGCAGGTTTCAGCAGAGTAGAGGATCACTTGGGGCACACGCCATCAGGACTCCACCTGCACCCAGGAACTCGGGAGCACCACAGCAATTTGTGCCAGGGAGCAGTTCACCCAGGGTTGCTGAGATAGGCCTGCAGGCACACAGGGTGGGCAAGCTCCAGCCAGTGACAGAAGCGCCAACTAACACCAGAGATAACAAGATGGCAAAAAGCAAACGTGGGAACGTTGCTAACAGAAATCAAGGCAATATGGCACCATCTGAACCCAATTCTCCCACAACAGCAAGTCCTGGATACCCAACACACCAGAAAAGCAATATTTGGATTTAAAATCATGGGTCATGATGCTGATGAAGGGCAGCATGGAGGGCTTCAAGAAGGACATAAATAACTCCCTAAAAGAAATACAGGAGAACACAAGTAAACAGGGAGAAGCCTTTGAAGAACTAAGGGAAAACACAACAAAACAGGTGAAGGAATTAAACAAAGCCATCCAGGATCTAAAGAAGGAGGCAGAAACAATAACAAAATCACAAAGGGAGACAACTCTGAGACATAGAAAACCTAGGAAAGAAGCCTTGAGTCATGGATCCAAGCATCAGCAACAGAATACAAGAGATAAAAGAGAGAATCTCAGATGCAGAAGATACCATAGAAAGCATTGATACAATAGTCAAAGAAAATGAAAAAATGCAAAAAGCTCCTGACCCAAAATAGCCAGGAAATCCAGGACAAAATGAAAAGACCAAACCTAAAGATTATAGGTATAGAAGAGCATGAAGATTTCCAACTTAAATGGCCAGTAAATATCTTCAACAAAATTATAGAAGAAAACTTCCCAAACCTAAAGAAAGAGATGAGCATGAACATACAGGAAGCCTACAGAACTCCAAATAGATTTGACCAGAAAAGAAATTCATCCCATCACATAATAATTAAAACACCAAATGTACTAAACAAAAAAAGAATATTAAAAGCAAGAAGTAAGAGAAAAAGGTCAAGTAGCATATAAAGGTAGACCTATTAGAATTACACCGGATTTCTCACCAGAGAATATGAAAGCCAGAAGAGCCTGGGCAGACATCATTCAGACCCTAAGGGAACACAAATGCCAACCCAAACTGCTATATCCAGCAAATCTTTCAGTTACCATAAATGGAGAAACCAATATTTTTCATGGCAAAAACAAATTTACACAGTATCTTTGCACAAATTCATCCCTTCAAAGGATAATGAATGGAAAACACCAACAAAGGGAGGGAAACTACACACCAGAAAAAGAAAGAAAGTAATCTTCTTTCAACAAACCCAAAAGAAGATAACCACACAAACATAAAAATTACATCAAAAACAGCAGGAAGCAACAATCACTATTCCTTAATATCTCTTAACATCAATGGACTCAATTCCCCAATAAAAAGGCATAGATTAACAGACTCGAATCGTAAACAAAACGCAACATTTTGCTGCATACAGGAAACATATCTCAGTGTCAAAGACAAATACTACCTCAGAGTAAAAGGCGGGAAAGCAGTTCTCCAAGCAAATGGTCTCAGGAGACAAGCTGGAGTAGCCATTCTAATATCAGATAAAATAGACTTTCAACCAAAAGTCAACAAAAAAGATACAGAAGACCACTTTGTACTCATCAAAGGAAAAATCTACCAGGAAGAAATTTCAATTTTGTACATCTATGCCCCAAATACAAGGGCACCTGCATTTGTAAAGGAAACCTTATTAAGCTTAAAGCACACATCGCTCCCCACACAATAATTGTGGGGGAACTTAAACACCCCACTCTCTTCAATAGACAGATCAGGGAAACACAAACTAAATCGAGTCACAGCAAAACTAACAGAAGTTTTGGACCAAATGGATTTAATAGATAATTATAAAACATTTCATCCTAAATCAAAAGAATATACCTTCTTCTCAGCACCTCATGGTACCTTCTCCAAAACTGACCATATAATTGGTCACAAAACAGACCTCAACAGATATAAGACGATCAAACTAATTCCATGTCTCCTATCAGATCACTATGGAATAAGGGTGGTCTTCAATAGCAACAAAAGCAAAAAAACCCACATACACATGGAAGCTGAACAATTCTGTACTCAATGATACCTTGGTCAAGGAAGAAATAAGGAAAGAAATCAAAGATTTTTTAGAATTTAATGAAAATGAAGGCACAACATACCCAAATTTATGGGACACAATGAAAGCAGTGCTAAGAGGAAAACTCATAACTCTGAGTGCCTACAAAAAGAAGCTGGAGAGAGCATACACTAGCAGTTTAACAGAACACCTAAAAGCATTAGAACAAAAAGAAGCTAATACACTCAAGAGGAGTAGAAGGCAGGAAATAATGAAACTCAGGGCTGAAATCACCCAAGTTATAACAAAAAGAACTATACAAAGAATCAACAAAAGCAGGAACTGGTTATTTAAGAAAATCAACACAAGATAGATAAACTTTTAGCCAGACTAACGACAGGGCACAGAGACAGTATCCAAATTAACAAAATCAAAACTGAAAAGGGTAAAATAACAACAGAAACTGAGGAAATCCACAAAATTATATCCTACTACAAAAGCACATACTCAATACAACTGGAAAATCTGGATGAAATGGACAATTTCCTAGACAGATACCAACTACCAAAATTTAATCAGGATCAGATAGACCATCTAAATGGTCCCATAACCTCTAAAGAAATAGAAGTGGTCATTGACAGTCTCCCAACCAAAAAAAGCACAGGACCAGATGGCTTTAGTTCAGAATTCTATCAGACATTCAAAGGAGACCTAATGCCAATACTCTTCAAATTATTCCACAAAATAGAAACAGAAGGAACATTACCAAACTCTTTCTATGAAGCCACAATTTTGCTGATACCAAAACCACACAAAGATCCAACAAAAAAAGAGAACATTAGACCAATTTCCCTTATGAATATCAATGTAAAAATACACAATAAAATTCTTGCATACAGAATCCAAGAACACATCAAAATGATCATTCACCATGATCAAGTAGGCTTTATCCCAGGGATACAGGGATGGTTCAATATATGGAAATCCATCAATGTAATCCACTACATAAACAAACTCAAAGAAAAAAAACCACATGATCATTTCATTAGATGCTGAGAAAGCATTTGATAAAATTCAGCATCCTTTCATGTTAAAGGTCTTGGAAAGAACAGGAATTCAAGGCCCATACCTAAACATAATAAAAGCAATATACAGCAAACCAGTAGCCAACATCAAACTAAATGGAGAGAAATTTGAAGCAATTCCACTAAAATCAGGGACTAGACAAGGCTGCTCTCTCCATATTTATTCAATATAGTACTTAAAGTTCTAGCCAGAGAAATTAGACAACAAAAGGAGGGAGGTCAAAGGGATACAAATTGAAAAGGAAGAAGTCAAACTATCATCACTATTTGCAGATGACATGATAATATAATTAAGCAACCCAAAAAACTCTACCAGAGAACTCCTACAGCTGATAAACAACTTCAGCAAAGTGGCTGGATATAAAATTAACTCAAGCAAATCAGTAGCCTTCCTATACTCAAAGGATAAACAAAAGAAATTAGGGAAATGACACCCTTCACAATAGCCACAAATAATATAAAGTATCTTGGTGTGACTTTAACCAAACAAGTGAAAGATCTGTATGACAGGAACTTCAAGTCTCTGAAGAAAGAAATCGAAAAGACCTCAGAAGATGGGAAAATCTTCCATGCTCTTGGTTTGGCAGGATTAATATAGCAAAAATGGCCATCTTGGCAAAATAAATTTACAGATTCAGTGCAATCCCCATCAAAATCCCAACTCAATTCTTCATAGACTTAGAAAGAGCAATTCTTTTTTTTTTATTATTCGATATAATTTATTTACATTTCAAATGATTTCCCCTTTTCTAGCCCCCCCACTCCCTGAAAGTCCCGCAAGCCCCCTTCTCTTCCCCTGTCCTCACACCCACCCCTCCCCACTTCCCCGTTCTGGTTTTGCTGAATACTGTTTCACTGAGTCTTTCCAGAACCAGGGGCCACTCCTCCTTTCTTCTTGTACCTCATTTGATGTGTGGATTATGTTTTGGGTATTCCAGTTTTCTAGGTTAATATCCACTTATTAGTGAGTGCATACCAGGATTCACCTTTTGAGTCTGGGTTACCTCACTTAGTATGATATTCTCTAGCTCCATCCATTTGCCTAAGAATTTCATGAATTCATTGTTTCTAATAGCTGAATAGTACTCCATTGTGTAGATATACCACATTTTTTGCATCCACTCTTCTGTTGAGGGATACCTGGGTTCTTTCCAGCATCTGCCAATTACAAATAGGGCTGCTATGAACATAGTAGAACATGTATCCTTATTACATGGTGGGGAGTCTTCTGGGTATATGCCCAGGAGTGGTATAGCAGGATCTTCTGGAAGTGAGGTGCCCAGTTTTCAGAGGAACCGCCAGACTGATTTCCAGAGTGGTTGTACCAATTTGCAACCCCACCAGCAGTGGAGGAGTGTTCCTCTTTCTCCACACCCTCTCCAACACCTGCTGTCTCCTGAATTTTTAATCTTAGCCATTCTGACTGGTGTAAGATGAAATCTTAGGGTTGTTTTGATTTGCATTTCCCTAATGACTAATGAAGTTGAGCATTTTTTAAGATGCTTCTCCGCCATCCAAAGTTCTTCAGGTGAGAATTCTTTGTTTAACTCTGTACCCCATTTTTTAATAGGGTTGTTTGTTTTTCTGGAGTCTAACTTCTTGAGTTCTTTATATATATTGGATATTAGCCCTCTATCTGATGTAGGATTGGTGAAGATCTTTTCCCAATTTGTTGGTTGCCGATTTGTCCTCTTGATGGTGTCCTTTGCCTTACAGAAACTTTGTAATTTTATGAGGTCCCATTTGTCAATTCTTGCTCAGAAAGAGCAATTCTTAAATTCATCTGGAATAACAAAAATCTCAGGATAGCTAAAACTATCCTCAACAGTAATAGAACTTCTGGGGAAATCAGTATCCCTGACCTCAATCAGTACTACAGAGCAATTGTGTTAAAAACTGCATGGTTTTGGTACAGTGACAGGCAAGTAGATCAATGAAATAGAGTTGAAGGCCCAGAAATGAACCCACATACCTATGGCCACTTGATCTTTGACAAAGGAGCTACAACCATCCAGTGGAAAAAAGATAGCCTTTCAACAAATGGTGCTGGTTCAACTGGAGGTCAGCATGCAAAAGAATGCAAATTGATCCATTCTTATCTCCTTGTACTAAGCTCAAGTCCAAGTGGATCAAGAACCTCCACATAAAACCAGACACATTGAAACTAATAGAAAAGAAACTGGGGAAGACCCTTGAGGACATGGGCACAGGGGAAATTTTCCTTAACAGAACACCAGTACATTATGCTCTAAGATCAAGAATTGATAAATGGGACCTCATAAAACTGCAAAGTTTCTATAAGGCAAAGGACATTGTCAAAAGCACAAAACAGCAACCAACAAATTGGGAAAAGATCCTTACCAACACTACATCTGACAGGGCTTATATCCAAGATATACAAAGAACTCAGAGAGCCAAATATCCCCCTTAAAATGGGGTACAGAACTAAACAAAGAAATTTCACCTGAGGAATATTGAATGGCTGAGAAGCACCTAAAGAAATGTTCAACGTCCTTAGTTATCAGGGAAATGCAAATCAAAACAACCCTGAGATTTTACCTCACACCAGTCAGAATGGCTAAGATCAAAAAACTCAGGAGAAAACAGGTGCTGGCAAGGATGTGGAGAAAGAGGAACACTCCTCCACTGCTGGTGGGGTTGCAAGCTGGTACAACCACTCTGTAAATCAGTCTGGCGCTTCCTCAGAAAACTGGGAATGATACTTCCGGAGGACCCTGCTATACTACTCCTGGGCATATACCCAGAGGATTCCCCAGCATGTAATAAGGATACATGCTCCACTATGTTCATAGCAGCCCTATTTATAATAGCCAGAAGCTGGAAAGAACCCAGATGTCCCTCAATGGAGGAATGGATACAGAAAATGTGGTATATATGCACAATAGAGCTCTATTCAGCCATTCGAAACAATGAATTCATGAAATTCTTAGACAAATGGATGGAACTGGAGAATATCATCCTAAGTGAGGTAACCCAGTCTCAAAAGAACACTCAATGTATGCCCTCACTGATAAGTGGATATTAACCAAGAAGCTTGGAATACCCAAGACACAATTAACATATCAAATGATGCTCAAGAAGGAAGGAGAGGCCCCTGGTCCTGGAAAGGCTTAGTGCAACAGTTTAGGTGAACCAGGACAGGGAAGGAGGAAGGGGTGGATTGGGAAACAGGGGGATGGAAGAGGGCTTATGGGACTTTCAGGGGTGGGGTCCCAGGAAAGGGGAAATCACTTGAAATGTAAATAAAGAATATATCGAATAAAAACAATAGAGAGACCCCGGGATGAGTAAAGCACCCTATTGGGTGATTCCAGAGAGCATGAGGGCAGGAGCGCTCTGGCCTCATCAATGGCATGTGCAACTGATAGATTGAAAATGATCTTGGATAGACTATTGGGAAGTGTAGGAGCTGCAAGGGGGGCTGGCAAAGGGAGGTGGTCACTGGGAGTATGTGTGTTAGAAAGGTGTATCTTGGTCTAGCTCCCCCTATCTTCACTCAGCTTCCTAGATGCAGTAAGCCAATGTCTCTGCCTGATCACACCCTCCTCACCTGATGGACAGGAACCTATGAAACCATAAGCTGAGATAGATCTTCCCCAGTTCGGTTGTTCTTTCAGGCCCAGGAGTGAAATCCAACAAGTTTGCCTAGCTCTTTAAAAAAGTAAGCACTACTGTTTAATAAACTTTTGATAGACTGATTAAGGCAAAGCCTGGTTGGAATATTCTATATAGTCCCTCATAAGACTTCAAGACATCGTCAGAAGCCTTGACTGGGCTGGTCACACACTCCCAAGATGGACAAATTTTTGTCAGTATTTGGCGGCAGCCTCAGTTCTTCACTATGTTCCTCAAAATGGTGCTTAAATGCCCTTCAATTCTGGCAGGCAACTTCTCTGAGAAGTGATCTAAGAGAAATCAAGGCAGAAGTGTCCATGTCTTTTATGAGCTGGACTCAGAAGATATCAGTAATAACTGAGGCTGTGCTCGATTGGTGGAGCAGATCAGCGCTGATGCTATATAGGAGACACCACCCAGCACACATCCACAGGAGCCAGAAATTGAGCAGCTACTATATCTGATCAATCAATACTACATCTTGATTCCTGTAAGGACTGTGAGGCATGTGGGATATAGAATAACCTGGTAACAATGAAATACTGCTTACAGCTTGGGACTAATAGTGGGGACATCCCAGTGACCATATCTCCTAAGTTATGGGCTACCCTTACCAAACACTTTGCCGGTTTTAAAATTCTTTTTATTTTCCACTTTCCCTTCTCAATCTCTCAGCTCTGGGGCAATGCCCCTTATATTTTTCACTAGTTTGCATTTTATTTTCTGGCTAGGCCCTTAGCTTCTGTTGTTTGAAACCAAGAGCCTTAACTGATACAGGCCTTAACTTTTCCCATCTTTCCTCTGTTACAATTAATTTCCCCTCTTATCTTAAACTTTCTGTCCCAGGAACCTGGATGTACGGTGTGCAAAACCTTCTCTGAGTCTCAGCCTAGATTAGACATCACACACCATGTTCCGGTTGTATTCCTGTTCTTACATCTGTTAATAAAATATGAACCACACTCTTTATTTAACTATTGTTACATAGTCAATTTCCCTCCAGCAGAATTTTGCTTCCAACAATAACAAAAGTACAGACACCAAGAGAGTCTGGTTATCCCTTAAAATTTCCAGGGTCTCAAGTAGTAGTTCTTCCCAAGTGTCAGTAAAAGTCAAACATTTTTTTTTGTTGCAGTTTTTCATATCTCTTTAAGAGATATGACTTTTTTTAAGAGAGCTGACTTAAATACTAAATTTACTCAGAATGGAGTATATGTCTTCAATTTCCATGTTTTACATTCCCCCACTGTATTTTTCCTGTGAATTTTAAAACATTTTTCAAAGATGGTAGTTTTTGTTGTGACCCTTTGACACAATGGATGTCAGCCAAATATATTCCCTTTTCAGTGACTTCTTTCCCTTTGGGAAAGCCAAAATATAATGAGAAATTTTCTCCCTTCCATTGAAAAGGAAGCTTTTGTTTGCTATGATTGTTCAGGGCCATCTGGTGAAGGAGGCCTGCCTGAGAACAGAGTAATGGACCCTCAATCCAACTTCCTCTCTGAGGGTGCGCACCTACCTTACCTCCGTCCACCGCCCCATTTACTGTTTTGATATGATATCACTTTCCAAAGCCACATGTTAAGATCTGAGAACAACTCACTTTTAAAGATGATTTATCAATGATCAGGTTTGAAGATTTAAAGCGAGAGAAAAAAAACAGATTTTTTTTTAAAGACTCTTAACATTTAGGTTTATAAAATTGAAGTACTTTAAAAATTAAAACAAGATGTTGTATCATTAACTTGAGATATCGTGAAGTTTACAAATCTTTGTAATATTACAAGTCATCACTTAAGCCCCAAGACAAGCACAAAAGAAATTCAGAGGCAACCTCTTGAATCCCACACTTCCTTAAAGAAAATTAACGGAAGTTTACTGAGAAGGGAGTTGCCTTGATGTCTTTTTGAAGCATGTTTAGCAAAATTAAATCTGGAAGGGCCAGTGCAGAATGGGGAAGAAGGGTCTAGAACCTCTGATTAGGCATAGCTTCAACACTCAATGGCCAATCTGTAGCCACTGCAGTCCACACTCACCACCCCTAACTGACCCTCCAAAGAGCATCCCTTGAGTCCTTTTCCTGGTACATTTAACAAACACAGCAGAGAGCAACATGTCATGGCTACCATTCCTGTACTGCTTCCTACTAGGCCACTGTCCTATTAAATGTGTGCCTGGCAGGGAGGCTTCCCAGGTATTCTAGTGCAAGAACTCCTCCTTCACAGTGTCCTATAATTCAGGAGTCAATGCCTGTTTCTCCTTGGAGCATAGGCTCCCATAGATAAAATCATTTGAAACCATTTTAACCTGACTTGGTGTTCTGATAGATTTGGGGAAAACAAATGTAATAATGAAGAGATTCTCTTCTCGTCTAGAAACCCCTGATAAAGCACATTTACTTGTATATCAAGGTTTACATGGGAAAAACAACAAAATCATAAAATATTGTGACACTATACATGTATCAGTAGGTTCCTCCTCTATTTACAGATATAGTTCTCTCTGTCTCTGTCTCCGTCTCTGTCTCAGTCTTCCTCTTCCTCTCCCTCTTGTCTCTCTGTTTCTGTTTCTCTCTCTGTCTCTCTCTGTTTCTCTCTCTGTTTCTCTCTCTCTGTTTCTCTCTCTCTGTTTCTCTCTCTCTGTTTCTCTCTCTCTGTTTCTCTCTCTCTGTTTCTCTCTCTCTCTCTCTCTCTCTCTCTCTCTCTCTCTCTCTCTCTCTCTCTCTCTCTCTCTCTCTCTCTCTCTCTCTCTCTCTCAATTGTGAAGATCTAGTCCAGGCAGGATTCACCTAACTAGAAGAGTAGTGTAGATGTTTGAACCAGTTACCATAGATTGAACATCCAGCCAACTGACCCAAGCAGCAGTCCTTCTTAGACACAGTCTGTGTATATGGAAGGAACTCAGACATTGGGGGATATTTATCTCAGGCCTTAGCCCAACCCATTTCTGTGCACATAGCAGTTGGTTCCAGATGGGCTCATGACTCAATGTCAGTTATGAAAACTAAAGTTTTGCTCTAACCTTAAAGGGCAAAATGTTTCTTTCCTGTTAGATGAGCTGCGTAACCACTACACAGCACGCTTTAAAGCGGCACCAACCGAGAGGAAGTGAAACTAGCAATAAATCCTGGGCCCATGAGAGACAGAGTTCTCCACACAATACTGGACTTCCCTTTGGGCTGAGTTATTTTGGAGGGTGATTTTCTTTTGTTACTTTGCGTCAAAAGGTTTTTGTGGGGCAGGCTAACTGGTTGTTTACTAGAAGGTTTAATCAGTGTGGCAATGCCGAGAAGGAAAGGGGACATTTGGTTTAAACCCATGCCTACTGTCACCACCCTAATAACAGGAAGTAGAGTTTAATTGGAAATAGGCGACATGGTTCTAAGACTAATCATCTAAGGCTAACTGCATGAGTGGTTTTGATGTCAGATAAATTGGCTTTCTTGTTATAAAGTGCATTTCTCCTGATTAGTACTTGATTAAACAACAACAAAAATAACCTCTTCAAGCTGAAATATCAACAGCCTTCTGGGTTCCACTTTCCTCAGCAAGATAATGAGCATAGCACATTGTTTAGCATGTTTTAATTGGATGAATATTTGATACACAATGGTTTTTCTATCACCTTCTGTGCTAAAAGTTCCATTAGCACATGAAGAATTTTCCTGTGTTTTCTATGCCTACATGCAAAGACAGTTGCTATACCTTAACAGTTCATGGATTTAAGCTTTCTTTTAATTTATCCATTTGTATTCATATATCAATGGTTGAAAGGCTCTCTGCTTTTGACCATAACTTCATTCCAAAATAGAGTTTTTGAAGAGTTAAAATTAATTTGGATTTTTGCTGTTAAATTAAATTCTAAGCAGTTTTTGTGTGCTCTTTGTTCTGTAAAACTATAAAATAAAATAAAACAACCATAAAATGTGATTCTGGCCCTCTAGAATTTTGTAAACTATCTCAAGGTAACAAAAGCAGCAAGGTAATGGATTGTTTTAATGTCAGGCATGTACCAAACAACAAATCAACATAAAAAGAACTCTAAGTAGAAAGAAAATAATTAATTGAGAGGATCTCAGAAATTATGATTTGACTCATCAGATAGAAACAGACCGATCAGGAGAAGGTGTATCAAGCACACAGAGCCACATGATACTCTAAAATGAATGCTTTGTAGTCATTTATTTGTTCTAAGCCTCTTAAATTTTTCCACTTTTGTGACCCCCCTCTTTGTCTGAGAAACATTATCTGAGCCTGGATATAGGTGTATAAGATAGGTAAATAATCAAATATTAACTGATCATGAGAAAATATAGTAGATAATAATTGTTGTATATATAAAATTTCATAATTTACCAAAGCTTGAAGTTAACAAATGAATTAGATACCCTTATTCGTTTTTACATAAAAGAATTAAAATATTGACTGAACAACTGACATTTCAGGACACAGAGCATCTTCAACATGTTCCAGAGTTACTGTTTTGATTTGATAATCATCAACACTAAGAATACCATTATTAAAATATGGCAGAAGTATTTTCAAGGCCCTTTCAGAAACTGAGGATGCACATCTCTATCTTCTAATAATATGTTTAATTCTCTACTTTTTGGTTCTTTAATATCTTTAGTGTCATAGATATAGATCACTGGTTCTCATGCTAATGCCATGACCCTTTAAAACAAGTCTTTTTATTGTCGTGACCACCAACCATAAAATTATTTTTGCTGCTACTTCATAACTGTAATTTTGCTACTGTTATGAATTATAGTATAAGTATCTGTGTTTTCTGATGGTCTTAAGAGACCCCTGTAGTTTAAGAACAACTGCTATAGATAGCTCTAGACTGGCTAATAAATGATTCTGGCCAAATTGATGAGATATGAAGGTCAGAGAAGGGTTCAAAGCTTCTGGGAAACTTTCCATCTTGATAGACTATAGCAGTAACTCAGACACTGGACATTTAAGAAAGCTTTAAACCCTGACTCAGCTTTTAGAGCACAGGTCAGCTTGTATCAGCTCTCCCAATGCCTCAAATTAACCCCAAAGCTAAGAGAATTCTGATAACACCAAGAGAATAAAAACCAAGAAATCTTTTCACATAGACTAACTGAGCAGTCTGAGGCCAAGTCTCCAGGCCAGATGGTACTGACCAGCTGGCTGACCAGAAGACAGCATCCTCATGTCACATAAAAGCCACTCTTACTAGCTATATCAGGATTATCTGTACTTCATGACTACAGAAAATACGATCAACAGAAGCAGAATTTGAATGTTCATTGAAGGCAAAAGGACAAGACATGCTTGTGTTGGGCACATAGCTGAAAGTCATAGCATTTATTTCTTAAGTTTCCAGTTGTGGTAACCGAAAAGAAAATGGCAGAAGAGCCTGTTTCCGCTCAGCAGTTCGTGGGTCTTGGAGACAATTAGAGAACATGGAGACTTAGGCAATGAACACAATATCAAATGTAACAAATGTTTTAAAATATTTTAAGAGGTGAAAAATTATGAAAATCTCCAACTTATTTAAGGATTATAAGATCTTTTCCCTCAAATGAAAGCAAGAAATTGTAAAGGTAGCCGGGCAGTGGTGGTGCATGCCTGTAATCCCAGCACTCTGGGAGGCAGAGGCAGGCAGATTTCTGAGTTCGAGGCCAGCCTGGTCTACAGAGTGAGTTCCAGGATAGCCAGGGCAATACAGAGAAACCCTGTCTAGAAAAAAACAAACAAACAAACAAACAAAAAAAAGAAATTGTAAAGGTTTTTCCTTTAAATGCTTCCAAAATATGCACAGGAGATATCAGAAATCTCAAATATAATGGTTTTTGCTTACAAACATAAATGCTAGCATATTTCCTTGGCCTTGCAATGTACTTACACAGAGGTTGCTAAATGTGCCTTTCTCCAGCAGGCAAATAGAAGCAAAGAGATACAGGCAGTCCCCACACAATGGTCTGCACAAACACACCTAGAAATCATAGCTCCTAAATTCTGTTGCCACACCTAGGTAGACCCTCTCTATTGTTGTCACAACCAGTGTGGAGAGGGGGGCTTACAATTCCAATATTTTACATAGATTGCAGGACTGGATCCTTCTTTGAGAAGAACATGATGGGAAGTGTTCTGTGGTCCGTTGCCTGAATCTATGTGTGTATAAAGAATATACTGGAAACTTATGGCGCTCATCCCCAGCCACCTCACCCTTTCTGTGTGCAGCCTACTAAACCTTCCCAGATGTCACAGTCAGTACACATGCTTGTGAAATTGGAGAAACTCTTGAACCGCAGCAAAGAGATGCTGAAACAGAAGGAAATTTTCTTTTGTGGCCGAGAAAAAGAAATTTCCAATTAAGAAATGCCTGGGCATCATCTCTCATAGAGTTGGTTGAACTTTGCACACAAAGGTTTAAAATAAGCTTGCTTTTGCATCCTTTGCATATTACTTTGGCAATTTCAAAATCATAAAGAAATGCTTTCACATCATGGTTGTAGTTATTACTTTTATCTTTATCCACCTGGTTTCGACTCTGCCTTTTAACACTCTCTCTGTTCAGCTGTCAAGAATGCAGTACCTATCATCTGGCTAACCCTTCAGTACACTGTCATTCACCTATTCAGACAGAGTCACTACCAAAGGCAAAGTAGACAGAATCTTTGTGCAAGTACAGAACAGATGTCACCACTTCAGTATCAACCATCCACCTGTGATCAAGTGCAGTCTGCATTAGCTAAATTCTGTAGCATCTTTCTAAGACAAGGTGAGGCCACCCACTTGGCAGCTGCTTCTCTGACAGTTGTCCCCACTATTTCCCAAATGTTCCTGATCTCCCTCACCAAGTTCTTTGTTCTCCCACAATTGCCACTGACTGGAAGATACACAGAAGAGACTTTATCAGAGGCCTAAGTCACTGAAGAGGGGTCCATGTGAACTCAAATGCCAATGTGTATCTATCTTCGTTTTCTACTTTTGTTTTTAAAGGTCCTCAGCAAATTTTAAAGGTCCTCAGCAACTTTTCACATAGATTATTTTATTAGATCAGGTTTAGAGACTCACATAGCTCCATGCCTCCATGTACAATCACTCCATGACTTTCACCATAATGATCCTCCCACCTCAGATTGGCAAGTGATCCAACAAATGGCTCAGCATTTCCATCCAGTCATCACATTTACATGAGAGTTGTCTTCATTCTATGAGTTTTTATGAATGGACACAACATGACTCCACTCCTTTAGTGTCACACAGTGTAGTTCCCCTGCCCTGTCCTGCAGTATTGCACAGCATCACTTCCCTGCCCTCAAATTCTTCTGTGCTCACCTTTCTCTTTCTCTCACTTGTCCTTACAATCATAACCACTGGTATTTTTACTGTCCACAATCACACTTTTCTAGATTGTCTTATGGAAACTGTGTGACACTCCAGAGAAAGCAAAGTCACAGAGCAGACACTGCCAAGATCAGCACACTGGCATCTTCCAACGGATCCCGGTTTATTTGTCTTCTTACTTGCTAAGTTTCTTGATTTGCTTCCAAATTGGATCAATAATGAATGAAGAAGGAATCAATTTTTCACATGAAGATTTTTGTGTGGGCACAAATTATAAGTCATTTGAATAAATCCGAAGGGACACAATTACTAGGTTATATAATGAGAGTATTTTTCCAACTGTCATAGTCTTTCCCAAAGTGCTGGCCCATTCCTGTGACTCTCATCTCCCCAGCATTTGCAGTCAGTGTTTTGGTTGTTTACCGTTCCTACAGGAGTGCCAGTACCACTTCTTTGTTTCAATTTCCAGTCACTTAAAGATGTGATAGTCAACATCTTTTATAGGAGAAAAGTCAGGTATGACCTGGAGGCCAGCCTGTCTGTCACACTGTACTTCTAAATAAGAAGCAGGGCATACCATGTTCCTGAAATCAGAACACTGAATTTTCAAATAGCATGAGTATCCTACTTTCTGCATTCTCCATATGTACTTTAATGGGTTTCTTCTAGGTAGAGACTCTGGTGGTGTGAGTGCTCACTCTCTAGTACAGGGTAAGGTGCTATCCCATCACAGTGGATAGAATTCTACTAAATAAATGGTTATTCACATACAATAAAGCAGATGCTATCCCATGAAATCAAATCCAGAGTGGTATATCTCTCTCTGTACCCCTTTCCAACCTATGGGCATTGTGATAACAACAGCAATCTTTCTATATGGTCTTTTGCTATCTTTGTATATTATTTGGGAAGGACTGTTTGGTCTATTCCAAATTTTTAACTAGCTTGTTCTTTTGTCTACCTTTAGATTTTATAAGTTCTTTATGTATTGCATACCATGATCCTTAATCTGGCTGTGGCTCCCTGGAAGTTTCCTCCAACCCTGCCTTTGTCTTCTCACTCCTTATATCAAAGGCCATACATGAAGAGGCCAAAATGAAGAGATGTTCTTCATTTTCATCTAATCTACTTTATCAGAGGCTTCTTCCATTAAGGATGCCTATGTGACCGCATCCAAAAGTTCTTCCTCACCATTAAGATCTTTTAGATGATCTCCTAACCTATGTTTTAGAACCTTCATAGTTTCATGATTTACATTCATACCAATGATCCATTTTGAGCTGATTTTTGTGAATGGTTTAAGGTCTATATCAAGATTGTTTTATTTTCTGTTTCAGTATGCCTACAGCAATTTTCCCCAATACCTAGTATTTTAACATCCTTGGACTCTCAAAATTCCTACTTATTTTTTTAATTGTAAAATAGTTTTCCTATCTTCATCTCATAAAATCATTCTCATTTTTACAGAGGGCATCACTATAATAGCCAAATTCACTGATTAAATCATATCTACATATTTAAAAGGAGCTTGGCTACTTGTCCTATTCTAGAGCACAGTGGTAAGCATCTCAGAAGCAGAGTAGCTGTTGAATTTGCCATAATATTATTACAGCTGCAAACAATGAATAGCATCATGTATGAAAAAATAATAAGCCATTATATTTGCCATCTTTCTGCATTGAGTGTTCCGTTTTTCTCCCTCAAATCTGTCTTTCTGCTTTCTCTTTTTTCAATATTTAGTAAGAGGTGATCACACCAAAAAAGGCTTACTGACTAACTTATGCCTGAAGAATTTCATCAAGGGGATTTATAGGATTATGTATGGTCTGTAAGTGTTACAATAAAAATCTATTTGTCAGTATGCACTCTACTTCAGACTTTAAATGTTTACCTTCCTGCCTTTGCACTTCTCTAGAATTTATTAAAATAAGTCAACATGCTACAGAAATAGATTAATAGGTCAGGAAAAAAATTTTTCCTACCCATTTCCAACTTAGAGGAGGTATTGTAAAGAATAATTATTTCATTTCCAATACTATTAAGATTTAAGGGTCTTATTATTGATATGTGTAAGATGAAACAAAACTGTTTTGTTTTAAAGTTTTTTAAAGGTTTGTGTGTGTGTGCCCGCATGCATGTGTGCATGCTTGTGTCTGTGTGTGTGTGCAAGCGCATTTGTGTGTATATATGAACATGTATGCAGTTACATGGGGAAGGGAAGCTGGAAAAAGGTATCATATCCTTTGGAACTGGGATTTCTGGGCTGCCTGGGAGGTATGCTGGAATCTGAACTCCAGTTCTTATGATTGGACAAGTGCTCTTAACTGTTGAGACACCTATCCAACCCTATAAAAGCTTCTTAAGAAATTAAGTATAACCCTGGTTCTTGATGAAGACATAAAAAATTATGAGGAAAGATAAAATACTAAGGGAAAGAAAGAAATTGTTATTGAGACATGATTGGACCCTGAGAAGTGTGAAGTGGACATTAAAACAAAATGACCATGTAATTAAAGAACCGAGCATTACACTGTGGACTCCATTTCTTGAAGTCCCAAACCCATCAGGGCCCATTAGCTTTGAGTAAATGAAGTTCCATTAATGGTCCTCAGAGTCTTGAGCTTTAAGCTTCTATGCAAATACACCTTAATTGATTTTGAAGATTTGGGAATATTTTTCCAGACACTAACTTCAAATGCAACAGGAGTAATCATCAGCATCCGTTGGTTCCGGCATTGACTGCTCAGTCTTCCTGCAATGGTATCCCTTGGATTTTATAATTATGTACAATTACTTGCTTTGTTACCAGTAATATTTAGACATTTTCTTTTCATTTATAAAGGCAAGTACACAAAGTCATGGATACTCCAATGAATTTCTACAGAAGGTTGAAGATACAATGACCACCTTAAGCCTGAACTATCTTTCCTGGAAATTCTTTTCTTTGTCCAACCTTCTAACACATAAGTGTTTCCCAATGCAGAAAGGAAGAGTAACATACAAACACCAATACATTATTTTCTTCTGACAATCCAAGTAGTTAGTAAGACTAGTCTAACTTGAGACTTGGTAACAATATGAATGTCTAAGGCATAAACGATCATGACCTTATTACAGAATGGGACTTTATTTACACTTTTTTAAAGTTAATTCTGTTGAATTTCAAGTACTGTAGAGATAATTTGCTTTTTTTTCAGTAACACTTTCCTTGTTGTCCGCAGATGAAGGACACGGTGGCCCATGGTTCTTGCAAAGCGAATGCTTTACCGTAAACCTGCCATTGCTTCCTTATGCTTGTTCATTGCTCTCTCAAAACAAAAGTCTGCAGGCTAACTGCTGCCATTACAGGCCAACAAAATAAGATCACGTCTGAAACTTGTGCCCAGACCTCCATTTGGATCTGTCTTTCAAGAGTGAGATTACATTGTCATGCCACTGAAGCAATAAATTTCTCCTCCAAATGACTTTGTATTCCTACAACCGTGTGCTTGTTACAGTTAGCACACAGAAACAATGCTTGCTCAGTTGGGGAGGGGATATCAGATTCAGAACTCTGGCTGCTTTAACTTGAAATGAGGTCTTTTCCGTGCCCTTTTATTTCCTATGAACAAAGAGCCCTGAGCTTTTTAATAGCAATGAGGAGAAATAATTAGACTGGCAAGGAGCTTTGCAAGTCCTCGGCAGAGCTGAGGAACAGGCTACTCACAGCCGGCTGGAAGAAAGACTGCAAGCAGTCTAGAATGCCTGTAAGGACAGTATGGAGAGTCACACCACTGCTCTCTCTGGGCCCATCAGGAACCTCTGCAGTGAGTGGTGTTCACACAGAGGTGGGTTCTTGGAAAGAAACTTGAAATGAACATTGGGGGGCAGGGACTTTAGGGGTTATTCACTATTTCGGCATTGTTAACTCAAACCTCCTCATAGTGAAACAACATAGCGTGGAACAATATAAAACAGTTATTGGAGGTTGACATAAGGAGCTATAAGGAGCTTTTGTCTCTTTTGTATATAGTAAGGACATAATTCTGTAGTGATCTCCTGAGACTAATAAAGGTGTCTTATTTTTATCTGGCTTATAAAGCTGTTAAGATCTTACCATGACCTTATTAAGCAGATTTTTTTCAAATTGTACCTCTAATTAATTAATTAATTAATTAATGTATTGTAAGGAGCTTCTAATAGTTTTGAGTAACTCATGTGAATTTTCGAAAAAATGTAATGTACCAGGAACATTATTTTTAGAATGATAGTTTAAGTAGATAAGACTCCATTTCTCTCTGTCATACATACATACATACACACACACACACACCTTATATATGTAGATATATTACCCCAAAATTATTTTAATATTGCCAATAGTAATTTAAAATATATTATTTATATAGTTAACTATTGTATATCAATGATTTTTCCAAGTTTATATACTAAACTAGTATATAAATAAATACACTATATACTAAAACTCAATCTTTATGTAAAACACGATCTAATGATAAACACAACCTTTTATCTTATTTATTTTAAACACAGTCATTTTACAATAGAGAAGCCTGTTTATTTCCCTTTGAATGTCAAGTATGGCAATATTTAGAAAAAAATGTTGTAATAAAATAAGGATTAATAGTGCTGGCTAGGAATAGCTGGTGACTATTATTCTCTCAATGAGCCAGCACTTGGCACTTACTAAGCACCTGTTGTGTGCCACAGGCAGAGACCTCCAGTGATTCATTACTGCCGCTGGGTTTAAGAGCTTCTCATTTGAAGGATGTGATTAGGGAAGAAAGCAGCATGAGGACTGTGAATTCCACACACACCTAGACTATGTCTTAAGACCCTGGTTAAAAACAACAGGTGCCAGGCATCACTCTGTCCTGGAACTGCAATGCTTCTGAGACCACTTGAGACCACTTGAGAAACATAGACAGGACAGTGCCTGTATGTTGCCACAAATTTAAAAAATAAAGAAAACCCTTTAAAAATCATTATACCCATTAGTTTAAAAATAAGATCCTTGAAAGATTTTGCTTGTTATACAATGCAGATCTAGGCAGTCACACACCTTGGACTTGGTCTCAAGTTTTAGAAAGCAGCCCTAGAATCCATGCAAAAAGCCAGGCATGGTGGTGCACATATAATGCTAGAGTAGGAGATGGAGATACAAGGGAATCCCAGAAGCTGACGAGTTTTGTCAAATAGAAGGCCTTCGTGTTCTGTGAGAGACCTTGTCTCAAAAATCAGGGTGGTCAGTGATAGAGAAAGTCACTTGATGTCTACCTCTGGCGTCCAAGTGCATGAGCATATGTGTGTGTGCACACATGCACACCACAGAGAAAAATGGAAGATATTGATAAACTGACCACCTTAAAATGAAGCCACATTATAAAGAAAATAGAAAAAAATCTCTTTCAGTCTCAGCAGCCATTTTCCAATAATTTTCCAAAATGATAAACACGAAAGTAAAGAGGAGAGGCGCCTGATGTATGTTCTCCGAGGCTTTAGAGAAGTTGAGGTTGTTTCTTTGGCCACATGCATGCAAATGTACAAGGAGTGTGTTATGGTAAACATCAAGCAAATGAATACTGTTACCATGGCAAAACTGATAGAGTCCACAACATCATTCAGCCTGCCGTGAGCATCACTGTAAACAAGCAGGGTATGGGTAAGATCATTAACAAGAGACTTAATGTGTGCACTGTGCCTGTTAGACACTCTAAGAGCAGAGACAACTTCCTGAAGTGGATGAAGGAAAACAAGCAGAGAAAAACAGAAGCCAGAGAGAGAGGTACGTGGATTGATCTAAAGCTCCAGCCTGCTGTGCCCAGGGAAGCCCAGCTAGTGAAGACTGAAGGAAAGATAGAGAGCTCCTGTGACTTCACAGCTTAATATGCAAAAAGAAATTTACAGCAGTAAAAGTGTTTTCCTCTAAAGAAAAAGAAAATAGCAAAGCCAACTACAAAGCAACAAACATTTATAGCATTGTAACTAAAGCTATCAGTATGAAATATATACATGTATATGTATGAATAGATACATGTAAAAATCATGAGTAATAAAAACAATAGAATACATGAAAAAAATAATTTTACTCAAAAAATAAACTTGGCCAGTCTCTTGTACTGTGTGTATTTTATTATGCATTGTGTAAATGGCATATCATTTATAAATTATTGGAAAACTTAAAGTCATCTGGAAATACAAATGAGTCCCTTTTGCACATGTGTGAAGTTGAATTCAGTTTTGAAAATAAATTCCTTAAATTATAAACCTGAAGGAGACTCTTATTTGCATAATCTGTGGCTGAGTAATCACCTTCTGTATATACACAAGGTAAACTTTTACACACACCAAGCACATACACCATGAGCCCCTTCCTCACAATTTAAGATGGAAAGCATGTTGAACATTTCAAATGCCCATTTGCTGGATAGTGGTGGCGCACGCCTGTAATCCCAGCACTTGGGAGGCAGAGGCCGACGGATTTCTGAGTTCAAGATCAGCCTGGTCTACAGAGTGAGTTCCAGGACAGCCAGGGCTACACAGAGAAACCCTGTCTTGAAAAAAAAACCCAAACCAAAAATGCCCATTTAACAGAAAATCGCCAAATAAACACCATATACGTTCAGTGGTAAGTATCAGATAGAGTGGAATGAAGCCCACTGTCTAATTTTGAAAGATAAATGTATATTTCTGTTTGAGATAACCAACATGCAAGATGCAAAATTGGGGTGAGTGGTTAAAGGTGGGAAAGCCTCTAAAATCTATTAATATTACTTTTCTAAAAGAGCACAGATTCAGGTATCTCAGGTTTTGTGTGTAGGCAGTCCAGAAATTGCACAAAGAACACAGAATTTAAAGTTATAGTGAATATCAATAAGGCATCGGAGGCAGACTAAGATGAGCAATGTAAAAAGTGACTTGAACCAAAACCATTGCTGAACTCCCTAGAGGAAAGAGCAGAAATGTCTTGAGAAGCTATATGCAGACTCAGTGTTCACTCAAATTGATGATGTCAAGTCCAGCTGGACGCACAGGTGCCTTTGCTTCTTAAGATTGCCATTCCTTCAGCCACTGTGCACAACTTAACCGATTGTTCAACAATCGGTTTCCAGTTCAACAGGAACTAGGAAGTATAGTAAGCAATAAAAGGAACAGATTTATATTCTGATTTTACATTCATCTACTAAATATGTATACCTTTTGTACAACATGTATGATACTTGGTTCTGGAGACTGATGTGCAGATGTGACAACACTCCTGCCTTTGGGCAGTTTCCAGTCTCATGGGTACTGCACAACCACGGAGAGAGAACTGGACTGCTAGGTAGAGTTCACTGGGTTGGGCAGAGTGCTAGAATACTTGGGGATAAGACCCACAGCTAAACATTAGACAGAGCTTGGGGAGAGTTGGGAGCAGGATGGAGGGGCCCAGAGGAAATAGAACTTCTGGACTTTCGTGGGCTCTCATAGACTGAACTACCAACCACCAACCAAAGAGCATATATGAGCTAGACCAAGCTCCCCCCATTCCGAGCCCCATGTGCATATGTAGCAGATATGCAGCTTGGTTTTCATGCAGGACCCAAACAACTGGAGCTGGGGTTATCTCTTACTCTGTTGCCTGCCTATGGATCCTGTTTCCCTAACTGGAGCTCCTTGTCTGGCCTCAGTGGGAGAGGTTATACATAGTTCTGCTAGTGACTAGATATGCTAGGGAAGGTTGGACCCCTCCCTTCTCAGAGGAGAAGGGGAGGGGGAATAGGGAGGGGATGCGTGTGGAGGGGACTGGGAGGAGAGAGGAGAAACATGATCAGGATGTAAAGTGAATTAAAAAAAACAAATAAATAAATAAACAACATGCAACCAGTCTGGGAAGATAGCTTAGTTGATGAAGCGGAGAATGAGGAGCGGCGCTTGGTAGGAACCTGCATCAAAATGATAGCATTGGTAGCATGAGCTTGTAGTACCAGCCCTGGGGAGGCAGAGAGGCGGGTATCTCTGGGGTACATGTGCCAGCCCTTCTAGCCTAATTAGTGAGTCCCAGACCAATGAGAGACCTAGTTTCCAAAGAGGTAGGTAATATTCCTGAGAGTCACACTTAAGGTTGTCCTCTCAATTCCACAAGCACAGCTATGCATGTGATTGTACCCATACATGTACATTAATCCTCACATATGAGAACATGCACAGGCATGTGGGGAGGAAGCACACACATAGAGATGACAGATGGTAAATAGATAGATGATAGATAGATGACAGACAGACAGACAGACAGAAAGATAGATAGATAGATAGATAGATAGATAGATAGATAGAGGAATTCATAAACATAACCTCATATCAATGTACATGTGTGAAAGGATTCCAAAGGCAGTGAGAGTTCTATAGCTTAGAAGATAGAAAATGGGAATCCTCAGATGGAACTTTAAGAGAGAACAAGTCAGACTGGCCAGAATTTGCCTCAGCTACAGTGGTTACAACATGAAGAAACTTGAAAAGCTCATCAGTAAGACATTTAGAGTTCATCTCTAGGATTACAGGAACCTTGATATGATCAGCATCTGGAATGATCTTATGTCATGAAGATCACTCTAGCAGTTTGAAGAACAGGCTGATTGATTGATCTGAAGTGGGTAATGAGCTAGAATCAACTGGGTCAGGCTGCTGGTGAGGGGAAGGAAGATAAAGGGTTTCTTGCTCTGTGTGCTTAGATAACTGAAAACATACTGGCTAGGACACAAAGCATTGAAACATTCTACTTAGTTTGTTCTTATAGGGGATATGGGGTAAAGACTTCTGTACCTTTTTCTCCATCTAGAAATGTGGATGTACTCTTATTCATTTATGTATATGCACATCTAATTACATATAGTCTACCAATCCATGTGTAGTCAGTGTAATTCATAACAAAAAACATTTTACAGAAGGCTATTGGCTATAAGATATGAAAATTACTAAATAGAACTGATTTGGCATTTTGTCTGTTATTCCAAGATAGAAAATTATAATTTCAGAATTGTATTTGGACTTTTTCAGATTAAAACTAGTTATAAAGTATAACTGGTCTTCTTTTAGATGGCACATAAATGATCCATGCCTTGACAGAGCCTAGAACTTTCTAGAACAGTGATTCTGAAATTGGCCTGCAAATTATGATCATATGGAGAAGTTCAAAATCCCAGGCCTCATTGCAGAGCTATTGAAATGACAACTGCTGGAGATGAGATGCAAGGCAGGCACAGATCTCTATGTTCTTCAGGTGGTTTCTGCATGCAGATAAGTTTGGGAACCAGTGGTCTAGAACAGGAACACAAAAGTGAACTGAAACTGCTCGCTGTGAACTGAGGCTGCTCTAACATATAGGCCACAAAATCAGGTGTGCAATAAATAACTTCAGTTCTCAGTAGCAGCTAGTAACTTCCCTCAATTCCACAGCACAAGAAGCATTTACTCTGGGTCCATCCAGGTCTTGCCTCTCTTCTCCCCTGTACTGTTTCCTACATGTAGCTGGTACAGTCCACCCAGTGAGAGTCATGAAGTATCAAAGAGAAGAGACAGACGAGCAGGCACCAGCAGCCAGAGAAGCTCCAGCTGGGATCAATCTATGTTGCTTGTGCTGAGTTCCTCAAAACTTGCCTTCTCTGTCAGTTTCTGAGCTTCCTCAATACTTGTCTTCTCTGTCAGTTTCTGAGCTTCCTAGCACATCCCTAATACATCCCATCCACATGGAGTCTGTGGTCCCTAGGATTTCTGTTCACATCCCCATAACCTCATTACTCATAACCTCATTACTCTTGGCAGTGACAGAAATTCTACAACTTGCTATTGTGCACAAACTTCAAGGGACAGAAGTTTTGAAAGAGTAGTATGAAAAGGGATTGTTGAGAATGAGAAACTCCACTTAATAACATATCAACATATAAATCACAATACTGCTTCCCATTACATGGCTGATTGTGCAAAAGGGATTTTTATGGTTGTTAAAAATTGTTTAGCATGTATGTTCAGCATTCTTTTTATTAACTTCATGAGGTCTTTTTAAAGATGCTTGTCCATTTTGTGAAGGAAGATGGTATTGACCTTGCATACTGAACAGCATTTGCTAAGGAAAGCACTTAGACAAGACAACCAGACATGGCTGGCTTAAAGGACAGCAGTGCCAATTGTATGAGTTATTAAACTGTTCAAGAACATAGGTCAATGTACTGGGAATATGGTTCCATCATTACAGGGCACAACGATCACTTTAGAAAAGGTTTTCTACATCTGAAAGTTCACAAGTGAGCAACCTTGTTGAACATATATTTAAGGAAGAGCATGAACGTGAAAGAGCATGGGCTGTGAATACATTAAAGCATTTGAAAGGCTGCACACTTTCAGATAGGAATGACTAAATTCCAGTATACTCTGCCATTTTGGGATTCAGTAGCCTGCTGGTGTACTGTCATCTAAACAATGGTTCAGGGCTTCACATGTCTAACCGAACAAGTTCAGGTTCAGAACACAATTCTGTGCATTGAATCTTATGACATGATGTGTGGGAAATGGCATAAATGGGCTATGAATGAGAACATGGATATGCAAATGTGTACATTGCACAACTCAGATTAGGTTTCTACCTTTTTTATTTTATCCATTTATTAAGTATTTTTAGAGAGCATTGGCTATGCTACCCTAACTGTCCTGTTACATACTATGTAGACTAGGCTAATGTCTGATTGTGGCTGAATGTCCCTGCTTCAGTGTCCCTAGTATTAAGGAGGACCAGTTTCTGTATGGTAATGGCCATCTGGTACCATGATGACTTTTTTGCTTGCAGTATACAGATAGCATGCAACATTCTGTAACACAGGCAAGTTCTTCTAGACCCACTGGAAACAGCACTGGGATCTGGGGAGGAAGACAAGGCCAGGATAGACTCAACTACTTTGATAAGAAACAGAAAGTGTGGAAATTTCTACATGAAACAAAAAATATGCCTAAGATCTCTTTCCCTTCTCATAGGTGCAAAGCATGTTGGGTATTGAACTGTTGGTTCTTGTGTGCACTTGGGAGCTATTTACAAAGGCAAGAGTTCCCAGAGATAGTCTTACTTTAAATATTGTTCAAATAAGATCATGTAAAGAATTAATGCTTAAGACAGAGCTAAGGAATGGGCCATAAAAGAGATGACTCAATGTCTGTAAGATGTGATGTCTTGCTGAGAGCTTTATAGAGTTTATGTGAATTAAAAGTACAATTTCAATATGTTAGGTATGATTAGATTTTCCTGAGTAATTAGGACAAATGCTAAGGCAAGAGATGATGGTAGGAGAATGCTGGCTCATGCATGTAGTAGAGAGATGTTATCACAAAAAGGGGGATGACAATCAGACTCTGAACTGAGTTATGCCAATTGATGACTTGTTTGGCTTGCCCAGTGTTTAGTTCTCTAACTGCAGAAACAGTTTTATTTGAATATTAAAACATTGGGAAGTTGCCCACACCATTTCTAAAGGATTGACTTCTCTTGAAAACTCCAAGGTTCTGATCATAATGCTAGGCTTGCAGTCCCATGTCAGTAATCAATAGTGATCATTAGAAGCAGACCACTAGGACAAGTCACAAGCTCTCTCAACAAACACCGTACCAGCTCTACTTTTTGCCGCAGTGAATATCACTCAACACTTGTCATGGTGGATACGCTAACTATATTACTGCTCTTGTTTTACAGTACAGAATCATCTTTTCTTTGTACCATGTTTCTATGCTGTTTGGTCTCTATATGTATTTGAAGTTTTTATCTCCATCATAAGGAAAGATCAGGGGACAGTCAACCTCCACTGGATGCATTTGTTCACTAGATGGTGGATAACCACAAAGCTTGGGAGTAATTAGGGGAAGAAGTATAAAAAGGACTCTGTGCAGCTTTATGAGGTCCCATTTGTCGAGTCTTGTTCTTAGAGCATAAGCCATTGGGGTTCTGTTCAGAAACTTTTCCCCTGTGCCTATGTGTTCAAGGTTCTATAAGCTTCAGAGTATCTGATTTTATGTGTAAATCTTTGATCCACTTGAGCCAAAGCTCAAGGAGATAAGAATGGATCAATTTGCATTTTTCTGCATGCAGACCTCCAGTTGATCCAGCACCATTTGTTAAAAATGCTGTCTTTTTTCCACTGGATTTTTTTAGATCCTTTGTCAAATATCAAGTGACTGTACATGTGTGGGTTTTTTCCAGTCTTCAATTCATTCCATTGATCTTCCTGCCTATCTGCATACCAATACCAAACAGTTTTTTTATCACTATTGCTCTGTAGTAGAGCTTTAGGTCAGGGGTGGTGATTCCCCCAGAATATCTTTTGTTGTGGAGAATAGTTTTTGCTATCCTGGGTTTTTTGTTATTCCAGATGAATTTGAGAATTGCTCTTTCTAGATCTATGAAGATTTGATTTGGGATTTTGATGGGGATTGCATATAGTCAATAGGACAAAACAGCAACCAACAAATTGGGAAAAGATCTTTACTACCCTATATCTGATAGAGGGCTAATATCCAACGTATACAAAAAACTTAAGAAGTTGGTCTCCAGAGAATTAAATAACCCTATAAAAAATTAGGTACAGAGCTAAACAGGGAATTCTCAACTGAGGAAACTCAAATGGCTCTAAAGCACCTAAAGAAATGTTCAGCATCCTTAGTTATCAGGGAAATGCAAATCAAAACAACACTGAGATTCCACCTTACACCAGTCAGAATGGCTAAGTTGAAAAACTCGGGGGACATCAGATACTGGAGAGGATGTGGGGAAAGAGGAACACTTCTCCATTGTGTTTTGCAAGCTTGTAAAACCACTCTGGAAATCAGTTTGGTGATTCCTCAGAAAATTAGACATAGTACTACCTGCTGACCCAGCTATACCACTCCTGGGCATATTCCCAGAAGGTGCTCCTACATGTAATAAGGACACATGCTTCACTATGTTCATAGCTGCCTTATTTATAATAGCCAGAAGCTGGAAAGATCCCAGATGTCCTTCAGCAGAGGAATGGATACAGAAACTGTGGTATATATACACAATGGAGTACTATTCAGCCATTAAAAACTATGAATTCATGAAATTCTTAGGCAAATGGATGGAAGTAGAAAGTGTCATCCTGAGCGAGGTATCCCAGTCACAAAAGAAAGCACATGGTATGCACTCACTAATAAGCGGATGCTAGTTCAAAAGCTCAAAATAAACAAGTTGCAATTCACCCAGCACAGGAAGCTCCAGAAGAATGACTTAAGTGAGGGAGCTATGGTTCCTCTGAGAAACGGAACAAAATGCTCATAGGAGCAACAAGGGAGGCAATGTGTGGAGCAGAGTCTGAAATAAAGGCCACCCAGCTAGTGCCCTACCTGGGGATTCATCTTATAGTCAGCAAACCCCGACACTACAATGAGAAGCATGTACCAAAAGGAGCATGTCATGACTGTCTCCAGAGGGGCCCTGCCAGAGTCTTACGAATTCAGAAGCAGAAACTAGCAACCAAACTTGGACTGAGCTTGGGGTCCCCAATGGAGGATCTGGAGGGTTGTCCAGAGGAGCTGAAGGGGTATATAGCCCCATGGGAAAAACAATGACTTCAGACACCCAGACACCCCAAGACTCCCAGGGACTGAATCATCAACCAAGGGGTATACATGGTTCAAGCCAAAAATGTGGCAGAGAAGTGCCTTTTTGGGCATCAGTGGGAGGAGTGGTCTTTGGTCAGGTAAAGGCTCAATAGAGGGCACAACAAAGGGAAACAGATGGGGGGGGCAAAGTTGGGGGGAGGTGGGATTGTGTTGGGTAGAGGGGCATATTCATGGAGGCAGGGGGAGGGAGGACGGGGAGGGAATTGTTGGGGAGGGGGGCTTTTGGGAGGGGGAAATTGGGAAAGGTTTTACCATTGGCAATGTAAATGAAGAAGATACTCAATTAAAAAAAGGACTCTATGGACAGTGACAGAAGATGAGCTTGGCTTGCTTATAGAACTAGCTGTACAATACTTGGTCTTGCATCTTCGCTGATCTTTGCTTTGCTGAGAGAGGCACAAGAACTTTTCTTGGAGTTCCTTTTGGCCCTAGTCCCTCCTGCTGACTTGTGCTGAGGCTGAGGCCTGGCTGACTCTGCTAGGTAGTGCTGCTGCTGATTTGTGTTTACTCTCCCAACTGTATTGAACTGGATTGTTGGTGTATCCTTGAAGTGTTTGCAAGTGGAACAAGCTGTCTCTATTGTGCTTTGAAGTGAACTGTCAATTTCCAGACAACACACATGGGAGTTGCTCCAAAGAACCATTTCTAAACAGGTCTACCTCTCCCATATCCTTTCTTTTCCACTCCCTCTGCTGAGTAGCAGGCTAAAAGAGAGGTTAAACACGTAAGAACCATCATGGAAAAACAGGTTTCAAAAAAGTTATAGGTGTGTAACTATATATGTACACATACTCATAATAACAATACCAAGTTAAATGTTGAGAGATTAGAAGACAACTTACAGGAGCACAGAACCTATGGGAGATCAAGTCAGACAAAGTCCTAATATGGAGGGCTGAGTTGGGCAGGAAGTCCCACTCCTACCTGAAGATCTACTGGTATTTGATAATTGCTGGAAGAAAGAGAGTTAATGTTTTTAAGAGGGTTGCCCTGGGTGCTGGAGATGTGGCTCAGTGGATAGGAGCATGTCTTGTTCTTACAGAGGAATGGTGTTTGATTCCCAGCACCCACATGGTGGCTCATGATCATTTGTAATTTCAGTTCCAGTGGATCTGGTACCCTCTGCTGACCTCTTGGGTACCAGACATGCATTTAATGCATACAGGCCAAACATTCAGACACATAAACTAAAAAAAAACAAAAAAACAAAACAAAACAACAACAACAACAAAAACCCTCCTTCTCCTAAAAGAAATATTGCCTCTGGTAGGAAAAACAAACAAACAAACAAAAACCAAAAAAAAAAAAAAATCAACTCCATACCCATGAATATTTGGGCAAAACAATTGGCTTTGATAGTTTTTTTTTTTTTCAAAATAGGGCTCCAATTTTATAAGGTATCTAAGGTATCATTTCATTAGCATAAGGCTAGAGACTGCCCCCCAAGAACAACACACAACTTTAAATGAACAAGCCAGGAAAACCACAGAGGAGCCTTTGAAGTCTTTACACAGAGCATCTTGAGAGCCTTTCTTCTCCTGCTAGTTCCTCAGCAGAACCAGCCCCAACCTAGGTTGTGATGTTTGTCAAAACTCTGTCATTGAAACAAGAAATACTGGGGCAACCTTTCTCCAAAACACTGCAACGTCAGAAATAACAAGTCTCAGTTTGGTTCCGTGGCTCACTGTGGTCCTTCAGCACTTCCTAGTTGAGGCCAAACATATTACAGATCTAGTCTCTTGATTCCTCACTGAACTAGCACCAGATTCAACAAATGTAAAAATAAAATAATTATTCCAATCTAGTTTTTTCTCCATAAATATAGCTATTGCTTTTGTTCAAGTACGTTTTGGTCATCTGAAGATCCTGCAAAACAGCTTGAAACAAGGGGGAGAAAGATGTTTTTTTTTTTTCAATAGTACCTTAATTTCATCATGTTAAACAGTAGGAATTTAAAACCTGTTCTGAAATATTTGACCTAAATTAAACTGTGACACATATCCATAGGTTTAAGGTCCTCTTGGAATTCCACTCTAAAAATGTTGACAATTCTCTAAGCTCCAAATTGCTGTCATTCAATTTTAGGCTCAGAAGTCTAGTCCATTGGCTGGGTATGACTGTAAACAAAGAAATGCGTTCAAAACACAAAGGACTGAAGAATAGGCAGGGAACTCTTAGAGATACTATGTGCCAAATTGAATTCAGGGAGTTAGGATTTACCAATAAAAGCTGCATTCAGAATATTAAGACTTCACAAGGAGACAAATATATGGCATGTACCTGCTACATGTTCCAATCTTTCTTCTTTAATTATAAGGTTTCATTTATAAGGTATCATTTCTTCCTTAAATACAGTTTTCATAATAAACTTGGATAATCAGAATTATTCTTTGTGTCTTTGCCTGGATCCCATAGAACATATCTGACCATTTGAAGTAGCACTAGAAAATGTTAATCATATTAAATATTCCCTTCATGATCAGAGCCCTTTAAATTTAATATCCTATTCAAGCAAAAATCATTTGGTAGCTCCTTGCTTTCTCTTGCTTTTACAGCTTATTAGATTCATCACCTCACTTTAGCAAGGTTCTGGATGACTTGTTTCTATTCTAGGTAGCATTTGTGTAAGAATGATTTAATCATATTAATGACTGCTGGCCCAATATACCCATCCCTGTGGACATGTAACCTCCATAAAGTTAAATCCCCTTTAAAGTATGCTAACCTTGTGAAGGCATATGCTGCCCACATGGGAGTTTTTAACATGTTAAAGATGATTGCTTCTTTGTTGATGTTATTACTGTCTTCTCGAAAGAGAAGAAACACTGCATGCATGCCATCTTGCTAAGAAAAAGAAATCTCTAGAAAGTACTTAATGATCCAATTGGAAAATGTTCTAACAATACAGTCATTCCTGATATTTTCAATTTACTACAGGTGCAAAATTTCCAACAAACCCAGGAGAGTGAGCAGATTGAATCACTTTCTAACAATTTGAGTCTTGAATGAATTCCAAAGTGCTGAAAGTCAAGCTGGTTTCCCATTTCTTTAATATTTCAAGTTAAACCATTTTCTTTGAAAGTTGGCCCACAGTACTCACAATTATGGGCTTTGGAAACCCACATTCTTAATCAAATAAACTTTTAGGCATTGGAATTACAATGATAATTTTCATCAATGTTGCTATAAATGTGAGAACAGGAGCTGTGTGTGTCTTCAAATCTTTGTTGTGTATGCTGGCACTCCCTGAAAGAGACACAATTCCAATATTTCGGAAATTAAAACATGGCTGAGATGTTTCACTCTATAACTGCTAAACTGGGGCAAAGGTAGAAGGCTTTCAACTCTGAATACACTAAGGGTAATTTCCCATGGAGCATCTCACACCCATTTAGTTTGAAGCTTAAATTTCCAACAGTCAAAACAAGGAAAAGCTATGCAAGAGATCTGAACAGATGTTTGGTATCCTGTAAAATAACAATGCAAGCCAGGATACTCAACCCTAATGCTTAGGGGGCTGAGGGAGGAGATTGGCCATGATTTCAAGGCCATGCTAGACTGGGCTGGTCATACACAGTCTAAAAAATATAAAGAAGTGACAATACACATAACAAAATAAAATAAAAATAAAAATCATGTCCAGCTAGTTAGCTCTAGTGAAAATTTAATTTAATATACCTTTTATTTAATGTAAAATGATTTTCCTGTCTTCACTGGCTTAAATGGACAGTGGCTTGGGAAAGAGGGATATATTACTGATTCTGGCTGCAGAGGAAGTGAATGGTAGTAACAGTGCTCAGAAGACTCATTAGCACATGAAGAGGACATACTTTATGGTCATTTATGACAACGAAGTCCCTTCGTTGCGCTGGAAACACCATCAGGATCACTGGTGTCATGGAACGTTCTAGAAATGACATTGTGAAAGTGAGATGAGCCCCTACTTTGGTCTCACTATCAGGGTGGTAAGGCATAGATAAGCTAGCATTTATTCACAGTGACTACAAGCTATTTGGGAGAGGAAAAAAGACACCATAAAGATCATTTTATCTTAACAGTTGCTTTGGAATTTGAACATTTAAAAAATTCAAAATTGGCACCTGTGTTGTACAACACTCCCAGCTACCTAAGAAAGCCCTTTTTTTATGGGGTGGGGGAAAGCAAAAACTTCTGTTTTCCCAGTTGTGCTGTTTAAAAGTGAATCTGTGTACCAGAAGGTTGGTCAGGATTATGAAACTTAATGCATTTTAGCACAAGCAAATATAAACACTTTCAAGGAAGGCACAAGGCAGGAAACAGGGAAGACCATATGTTTTTAATGCTCTCAGTATCACAACAGTCCCAGTCTCCAGAAAAGAGCTGCTAGCTGTGCTGAATTGTTTTGCCAGCAAGTTTCCAAAAGTTAGTTGGAAGAAAATGGAACGTACTCCATGTACCATGTAATGGAGAAAAAATGGATTTCCTGAGTCCAAACCTATTACATTCATGAATTACTTTACAGGCCATAATACCTTACAAGATTTCTGGGTTTTATTGCTCTTCAGTTAGTAGCAAAGGTAAATATGAGATAAGAGAGATTAAAGGTTTAATTTTCTGATAAAATTTTCTTAACAAGCTATGGAAACTCCTCTTACTTAAACTGGTGTGTGGACAATATAAACAACGCAGGGTATTTACCCTTCCCAGCAGCAGAGATATCTCTTTCCCTCCTTCTGGTAAGAGCCTTTAAACATTCACAGATTCTCTCCACCCCTCCACCTCTCCCTGTTTCTGACACAGAACAGAACCAACTGAGAAGGCAAGGCACCGCAGAGCGGAGGGTAACCTGAGCTGCTGGCTGCAACATGCTCCAGGCTGGCCCTTGACATTGGAGCCACACTGGATCCAATGAGGACTTGATACCCTGCCACTGATTTGCTCAATGGATAGACCTTTTCAGACTGCTCCTTCTGATGGCCTCCTGAGCAGCTAACAGGGGAAGCACAGCAAGATGGAGCAATTCTTCCCCAGTTCCTGGTAGGATTATTTGGCCTTACCAGAACTGTCTTCAGAATTATCCTTTATTTTGATGGCCTATAATTGACTTCCAATATTCATTCATCTCCTCTCTCCCTCTCCCTCTCCCTCTCCCTCTCCCTCTCCCTCTCTCTCTCTCCCTCCTCTTCCTCTCCCTCTTCCTCTCCCTCTCCCTCTCCCTTTCTACCTACTAAAAACCTACTGTTAAGTACTTAGCTAAGTACTTAATTTGATCCTCTCAGCAACTAAATGAACATTCTGGCACAGTACAGGCTAAGAAAAAGTCAAATCTCAATGAAAAATATAATAAAGATCCATAAGCAAGTAAAAAGTATCACTTTCACTAAAATGCATCACTAGAATATGAAATAGTTCCTTATCTTGCCCGGTTTCTCACGCAGGATGCTCTTTACTGTGGTATTTAAGGCTGCCCTGCCTGCATAGGCATAAGGAAAAGCCGTGGACCCTATGGCCTGGCCTCACTGAGTGATGTGTGCGCTCACTGTATGCTACAGCTCATCAGGTGTCCCAGCTAATCAACACTCTGGCTAAGGGCAGTATATTGGAGAGGACTTCTTCCCTTCTTGTGAGGTTGGTCTAACCCAGTGCAGACGAAAGGCATTGAGCAGATCTCCACTCTAGAGTGAATGAGCAGCTGCTCTACCCTGAGCAATGTATTTTTTATTTGATGCTCAAGGATGCCACAGGATCAGCAAGACCCTTCCTGTGCTTAAGCTCTGACCATCTCCCAAGAGTAGAAGACCCAGAAGTCACCTGCCTCAAAGGAGTTGGGTATTCAGATGAGAGTTGAGAGTGGACAGAGAGAAGATGGCAGCCAAGAAATTCCCTGGGCTAACAGAGAAACCGCTGGCTTCTGTTCCATTGGCCTACCTGATTTTTACAAATCACACGATCAAAAATACAACTACTCAGCTGGGCATGGTGGCACACGCTAATCCCAGCATTCTGGAGGCAGAGGCAGGAGGATATCTGTGAGTTCAAGGTTAGCCTGGTCTACAAAGAGTCCAGGAGACCAGGCTTATTACTCAGAGAAACCTTGTCTTGGAAATAAAATAAACCACCAAGACCAAACAAACAAGAAATCCCAATTACTCAACATTTAGAATCATGACTCTAGAGCCAGGAACCTTACGAACCATCAAGAAGCACCAGGTTACCTCCCAAGGCCAGCCTTGCTCACGTGAGAGAGTTACCCATTACCTACTAGTTTCTTGTCACTTGTCAAACAACCCTCACCACTTTTGTCTACTCTCTCAATCAAAGGCAGAAGCTTTCTTAGGCAAAAATATTATCACTCTGTTTCTACCAAAGGCAAGAAAAAATTATGTTTTTTTTCTAGTTCCTTTTTTAACATATATTTATTGTTAGTCTTACAAATAAAAAATCTGATTCTAGGAGCATTTAAGTAAGACTTACACTATAGACATAAATTTAAAAATCACAGACTTTGAAGCTCTGTTGTGTGTGACAATCTGGAGCTGAAGGACAAGTGCATGGTGAACATTTCTCAATAAACAGGTGACGTCTGATGATTTTACAATGCTTACTCTTAAAAACTTTTTAACTTTTTAACTTTTAAAAATTAAATAAACAAACACCTTGACTCTTTTAGTAGATGTTTATGAAATGTGTTCTTTTGTGTTAGGATTTTTAATATAAATGCAATTCTGATTTTGTTCTTTTTATTTGTTTGTGTGTTTGGTTGGTTGGTTTTGTTTATTGTATGTTTGTTTTTGACAGGGTTTCTCTGTGTAGCCCTGGCTGTCCTAGACCTCACTTTGTAGACCAGGCTGGCTGGAAACTCACTGAGATCTGCCTGTTTCTGCCTCTTGGGTACTGGTATTAAAGGTATGCCCACTACTGCCTGCTAATTTTTTTAAATTATTTTATGTGCATGGATATTTTGCCTGCACATGTGTCAACATACCATTTACATGCATAGACCCTGTCAAAGCCTTGGATCTCCTGGAACTTGAGCTATAGACAATTGAGAGCCACATTGTAGGTATAGAGAATTGGACCTTGGTCCATGAAAGAACATCCAGGGCTCTTAACCAATGAGCTACCTCTCCAGTTCCCCGGAATGCAATTCTTATTTTAAAAGATGGAAGTCTGCTTATAGTTGGCCATCACTCATTCATTATCTTCTGTGTGCTTCAATTGTTTTTCCATTAACTTATGCCTTATACATAAGAAATATCTAGTCATAATCTTATTCTCACAACAGTCTTAAGATGCATTGTAAATACAACAGTCTCTATATATTCCAGTGAATCGCCCAAGTCATGTTCCCTAAACTTACTATAAAATAACAAAGAAAATAACACTACAATCCATTTTTCCTATAGTCCTTAGAATTATCTTAATCCAAAGATGCCTTTTAATGTTTGTTCCTCAAAAAAATTTGATCACAGTTTACTCTAAGCTATCTCACTAACAGTAGTATGAAGTTCACATTGATTGATACAAACTCTCATGTAGTCTTATTTTTTTAGGGGGGCATCATTTGAGAGAACAGGCCAAGTTCAACATGTGAGGATTCTCAACAACTAATGGGATTTAACACCTAAACCTGAAGCTATAATCTGGGAAACCAGGATTTTCTTTTTTCAGTTCTCAGTATTGTTGATAAAAGAATTCAAAAGAGAAGGAAGCCCAAGAGCAACTTAACTGGAGTTTGGGAGGTATAAATCTTGTCAGCTTCTGTGAGGAAGAATATGGAAAGAAGAGAGAAGGCCAGTGTCCACTAAAACCATCATTGAGGTTGCAAACAGTTGTACGCCAAAAGGGAGGTGGGGCTTAAGAGAAAGTGAAAAAGCCCAAAGTGTCTTTGGAAAAGATTAGGTTTGGGGACAGTGTCTGAAGGAAAGAAGGATGGAAGGAAGAGTGGAAATGGGATAAAGGAAAAGCGGTAAGGAGAGGGAGGGAAGAGAAGAGAAGAGAAGAGAAGAGAAGAGAAGAGAAGAGAAGAGAAGAGAAGAGAAGAAGAGGAGAAGAGGCAGAGGAGGGAGAGAGAGAAATAGTGAGTTCCAGCCAGGAAAATGAAAGGCCCAGGTGGATTAACCCTTGAAGGAATGGACAATTTTATGTATTATTCCAGTCTTTGGAGGGGACCAAAGTGGCATGTCCCCAAGCAGGGTCAGAGGAACTGTGTGCTTTTGATGTAAGGTCTAAGGAGGAGTAGGCATGATGTAGGTGTGCATGGTGTATTCCTTTCTAGTGCTGCTAAGGAAATGAATGGTGGGGTTAAAAGATGACAAAGAAGGAGATATCCACCCTCATTGGCCTCCAGGGCTACCAATCCCCATGTGTCTGTGTCTATCTAACATTCACCCTTAGGAGGGGAGATGGAAAATCATTTAGGAGATAGGTTGAAGTGAGAGAATAGATAGAGCACATTTCTATTATGAATATCCAAAAATGTTTCAAAAGCTCGTCTGTATCCAGCCTGACATTTGATCATACCCTTGCACAGAGTTCCATTTAGGGATGCTCATTTAGGAGAAGACTGGGATGGCAAGAAAGCAGAACTCCTTTCTGGTATTCCTGACTAGGATAAAACCAAGGACATTATTTTTGGGGTCTGGCCAAAGACAGGATGAAACTGCTACCTTTGGGGGTGTTTGTCTGGTAAATTACTATTTTCTGTTCTCGAAGTGTTAGGTTCATGTGTTGAACACTCCTCCTGCCCACTGTTCTCAGGAATAGTAGTCAGCAACCTGATCCTCCCGCCTCCTGAAGAACAAGAAGAACTGGTTTCCAGCCTTCAGGGGAGGGGCTTGGCCTGCCTTTGTATCTCGGGAGAGAGGCATTAAAGATGGAGACTTCAACCAGAAGCCATGTGTTTTTGTGTCTCTCCATGTGTTTTCTCTTGCAACCCGTTCCTTACCCATCTCTCCTTCCAGGAAACCTGCTGTTAGAACGTATGAGCTGGACTCTACAATGTGTCAAGAATTACCAGGGAGATTTCACTGTTCCTGTAGCATTTTCAAATGCTCCCTCACAGGAACACAACAGTGATGAGTTTCTAAAAACTCAGTCCATTGTCATCTCTTGCAATAGTGATTTAAATCCATTCTTCCATGATATTAAAGTTACTGCTCTGTTAAATTACATACATTAAAGTTATCAATCTGTTAACTTACATACATATGCCTTAATTTCTTCGCAAGTATGTATGACATATCATTGTGTCCATGTTAATTTTGTTACAGTTATTCAAGGATTGTTGGACATCATATGCATTTTTTTCTTTGTTTTGAGTCCTTTAGATTTTGATTATGTGGTTTATCAAATGCTCATGGCAAATGAAAATAGAGTTAATCAACTCATCCCTGAACCTTAATGATAATTGAATAAAGGTTTCAGTGGCAGTTTGTTTACCAGAGACCTCCTGTCAAGCTGTTATGCAAAGGCTCTCTGAGTAAGTCAACAGCATGGGAACCTCAAAACAAATGCTCTTCAGGAAATGAAAATGCAAACCACATGTGAAGTCTGAGCTGTAGATTTAAGGGCAGGGTGGGTCCTGCAGTGGGGCATATTGTTTACAATTGAATAGAAATACGTAGCAGTGGGGGATGGGGAACTGGGGTAGCCACTAGAAAGGGAAGAGGCTCCCAGGACCCAACAGGCAGAACATTAGCTGAAATACCCCTCCAGTAGATAGGCAAGACCTCCAATTGAGGGATAGGGCCACCCACCCATATCAAAATTTTTAACCCAGAATTTTTCCTGTTTAAAGGAAAGACAGAGACAAAAAAAATGAAGCAGAAACCATCGAGAGATGGCCCATCCCATCTGCAGACACCAAATCCCACACACTATTGCTGAAGCCAAGAAGAACTTGCTGACAGGAGCCTGGTATAGCTGTCCCCTGAGAGGTTATGTCAGCACCTGATTAATCACAGATGCAGATTCTCACAGCCAACCATGGGCTGAGCCTGAGGACTGCAATGAAGAGCTAGGGGAGGGACTGAAGGAGCTAAAGGGGATGGTAACTCCATGGGAAGAACAGCATCAATTAATCAGACCACCCAGAGCTGCCAGGGACTAAACCACCAAACAAAGAGTATACCTGGAGGGATCCATGGCTCCAACAACATATGTATCAGAGGATGGCCTTATCTGGCATCAGTGGGAGGGGAAGCCCTTGATCCTGTGGAGGCTTGATGCCCTGGCATAGGGGGATGCTAGAGGAGGCAGGAGTGGGTGGAGGAGCACCCTCATAGAGGCAAGGGGGAGAGAAGTGGGATGGGAGGTTTGTAGTGGAAAGTGGGGAAGGGGGATATCATTTGAAACATAAACAAATAACCACTCTAATATGTAATAAGGACACATGCTCCACTATGGTCATATCAGTCTTATTTATAATAGCCAGAAGCTGGAAGCAACCCAGATGTCCCTCAACAGAAGAATGAATACAGAAAATATGGTACATTTACACACTGGAATACTACTCAGCTATTAAAAGCAATGACTTCATGAAAATCACAGGCAAATGGATGGAACTTGAAATTTTCATCCTAAGTAAGGTAACTCAATCACAAAAGAACACAATCTAGGTACTCACTGATAAGTGAATATTAGCCCAAAAGTTCAGAATACCCAAGATTCAATTCACAGACCATATGAAACCCAAGAAGAAGGAAGACCAAAGTGTGGGTGCTTCAGTGCTTCTTAGAAGGGGGAAGAAAATACTCACAGGAGGAAATATGGAACAAAGACTAAAGAAAAGGACATTTAGAGAGTGTCCTACCTGGGGATCCATACAGTCACCAAACCTGGACACTATTGTGGATTCTGAGAAGTGCTTGCTGACTGGAGCCTGATATGGCTGTCTCTTGAAAGGCTCTGCCAGAGCCTGACAAATACAGAGGCAGATGCTTGCAGCCAACCATTACACTGAGTGGGGGTCCTTGATGAAGAAGTTGGTGAAGGAACTGAAGGAGCTGAGGGGGTTTGCATCCCCATGGAGGGAAGCACCAGTGTCAACTGAGCAGACGCCTTGGAGTTCCTGGGGACTGGACCACCAACCCAAAAGGATGCATGGAGGGACCCATGGCTCTGGCCGCATATGTAGCAGAGGATGGCCTTGTTGGACATCAGTGGGAGGTGAAGCCCTTGGGCCTGAGGGTGTTTAATGCCCTAGTGTATAGAAGGGAGTAGCTGGGTAGGTGGGGGAGCACCCTCACAGAGGCAGGGAGAGAGGCATTGGGATAGGGGGTTTCCAAAGAAGAGACCTGGAAAGAGGAAAAGATTTGAAATACGAAAATATCCAATAAAAATAAAAATAAAAAACAAACAAAAATGTAATCAAATAATTCTAAAAAAGAAGGGGAAGGCTAGAGAGGTGAGGCAAGAGTGGGGGATTAGGTGGCGAGTTTGTGGAGGGCAGACAAGGAAGGGGGACAACATTTGAAATGTAAATAAATAAAATAATTAATAAAAAATAAAGCAATGAAAAGACAGTTAAAACAGAAGACTGTGCATGGGATGAGTATGTCCAGATGCCCCTGTCTTTCTGGTGCTGTGCTGGGTCCTGACAGCAGTTACATGAGACATTCATATGTTTGAGAGCAATAAGAAACCACTTAATTACATGGGAAGAAATCATTTGATAAGTCAGAAAGAAATCATCTCATTGCTATTGAATTATCCTATTTTTTTGCTTTCAGCCCAACAAATAGTTTAGCTTGCTATTGAATTACTGGGAGACATGCTGAAAATGATAAAGGTGTAGTTGAGTTGAAAATTCAACTTCTCAGCCATCAATTTCTAACAAAGGCATGTCAGACTGGAAAAGACTCAGAGAAATCCATGTCTCCAATTAGCATATTTCTATTTCAGCCTATGAACAATCTTAGGCTAACCAGGGAGTGAACAATAATGTTCTTTGCAGTTTACACCTCCACAGCAAAGCTTTGCAAAGTCTGTCCTTTACCTTGACCTTTCAGCATCTCAGTGTGCTCTGACCTAGTTTGGGCTGAGTACTTTTAAAAATAGCTGAGAGGAGAAGGAGGGAAAGCAAGCTGAAGAAAACCCAGGGAATTTCTTCCACCCAGTTCTTCACCCAAGGTCTAATGGCGTCCAAGAACCAGAACTAGGATTGTCGTAAGATTCTTGGCTGACTTGAAAACTCTGTGAAGCATTATGTCAGTATTCTTCTGTCTGTGCAGATCTCATGACATCCAAACAAAAGTAACTATTGCATTATTTTTCCATGTTTCTGATAATTTCATCTCCTTCCTTAGAGAATCGGGGTTCACTCACCTTGTCTTGATACATTTGCTTAAATAATCTATTATGTATATGTTTTAGACCTAGGGACTAGTCCTTTCTGTGGCTCTCTTTCAAAAGTCATACTTAGAGGTAAGATCTTTGCTTTCTAGAAATCAAGCAGAGGTCTCCAGGGCAAATAAAAATCATTTGATTTTTCCATTATAATTAACAGTTTTACCCATGTCTTCATATAAAGGTAAGATAGTCAAACTAAATGTTAGATAAAATAAATATAAATCTTGCCATTAGCATATTCTTAACCAAGGCCATACAGAAAGGCATATACATACAAGGTCATACTATATCCCACAGTCATTTTCTACAGAGAAATTATGGAGTTAAAATATTTTGTTTTCTAGATACAGAAAAACATCTTTAACTGAAAAACTATGAAAGTTGAAGCTTCATTTTATAGTATATTGTTCTCTTTACATCATAAGAGAATAAACAGTGCCTTTAAAAAAACTATTTAACACATCTATAACAGCATCTTCAGCTCTTTAGAGGTCTCTACATATATTTTCAATTGCTATAGCCTTTTATATTTGGTTACAGTGCACAAGTTACACCTGTGTACAGTCTGTAAAACATATGGCAAACCTTCCCAGCCTTACCAATCATAAAGTACATCTAATCTCACTAATGGATCCTTAGGATGTGGATTAGAAATAACTGGTAGAAGAGACAAGAGTCTGATTTTGTGGTAAGTGCATAGATAGAAACAGGGGTTGGCCTTCTGTGTGCTCATGAGGAAGTTAGGGTATAAGAAAAATAGTTCTCTAGATAGTTTATCTTTGGGAGCAGGGCTTATTTGAAGTTTAGGTAGTTTGTTTTCAGACAGGGTCTCACTATGTAGCCCAGGGTACTCTTTAACCTTGTAGAAGATAATCTTATATAGATTAGGGGTGTTTTTTTTAATTTTGTATGTGTGTGCGTGTGTGTGTGTGTGTGTGTGTGTGTGTGTGTGTGTGTGTGTGTGGTGTGCATTTGAGTGTGCACATGTGCACGTAGGTGTGCTTCCATGTGTAGATATATGCCTGGAGGTCAGAGTGTTGGGGTTCTTGGTATACACAATTATGCTTTGCAAAAGTTTTTCTGTTTGTATTTTGAAACAGGTCTAACTCTGCATTCCAGACTAGAAAAAAGTCATCCTGTAACCGAGGCCAGCCTCAAGTCTGTGGACCCTCCTGCCTCACTTCCCAAGTACTAATATTATAATACTGCCTAGAAATTTTACATTTAATTGGAAAAATAAATATTCTAGACAACACTTAATGTTTATAATTTATATAAAACACAAAATAAAGACACAAATTCCTGCAATATTTTGGAAACTTGATTGGTTTATATATCCTTTAAAATGCATTTTATAATTGCATAATGAAAGAAAAAAGAGCCGATGTCCTTTTTATCTATTTAGTTTTTAAAATTTATTATTGATTCTTTGTGAATTTCACATCTTGTACCTCAATCCTAATCATTTCTCTGTCCTTTCTTATCTTCTCACCAAAAGAAAAAATTCTTGTTGTGGAAGTTTTCATGTGTGACAGTGTGTCCCAATGTATACCCTTTTATCCACACTTCTTTTCTTTCATATGTTCATTACAATGAGTCAATGGTTTGGTTCAGGGCCTCTAGTTTCTACTACACAATCAAAACTGGATCCTCCTCTAGTTTCTACTACACAATCAATACAGAGACTCCTCTCAGATATCCTGCTGTTGTCCTGTGTCATGAAGATCTTATATTTTTTAGAATAGTAGGACCAGTCCCTTCATATGCTCCAGCAGTTCATTGATGGTATAGATGTTGGGATGGGCCAACTCTGGATCTGGGCCTGGGTGATAGCTAAGGTGGTTATCCTGCCAACTCTTGAACACCCACACCACTAAGGGAGGCACTCTAGCACTGCCCTGGATAGCTCACCCCATGCCACAGCCAGCAGAGGACAGAGCCAGCTCTCCTCATCTCGTGCCCTCCAGGCCAGCTCACCTGTACCCACACCAGCAGGGCCAGCTCTGTTGTGCTGCCCAGGTGAAGTACTGTAGTAACGTTCCTGCGTTTGCCCTTTGCCATCTTGTTCTCTGGAGCTAATTGGTCTTGTCTCCGGCTGGTGTTTCAGCCTCCTGAGAGGCTCTAGGGCTATTTCTGCAACACTGGAGGGCAGGGTTTCCCCTGTTGCAGATTGCTGATGTGCTTTCCTCCTCTTGGGTGCCCTTGCAGCCCTAGTGTTCTTTACCCCAGATTATGTCTGTGAGCCAGAAGGTGCCTGTTTGCTCCTTCAGGGAGTGCTGAGGCTGTATGCTGCAGGGACCTTTTCTGCATGCTGATCTCTCTGCTGGGCAGCAGAACTCCCAAAGGGGTTGGTGCACACAAGGCTAGCCTAGCTGATCAGGCCCTGAGTCTAGGCAAATGCCTGGCAGGCCAATGTCGGAGCAAAGTTCCCCTCAGCTGTGAGTGTTAATTGGGTCTGTCAGGTGGCTAGGATGGTGGCATGCGCGAGCTCCCTGAGAGTGCTGGGAGAGTCTGCTGGGCTAACAACCTCCTGGCTGGGTCAGCACACAGATGGCCCAACAAGCAGCCCAGAGCCTGGGGACAGTCCAGGGCCTGACCGTCTGAGACCCCTGCTATGTCCGCCTCGGGCTATGCCTGGTTGCTGGTTTGGTTTTGCCTGCTAGGTCTCTCTGGCTTCCCGTAGGCAAAATGGCGGTGGTGCACAAACGGGCCCGGATAAACAACCTCCTGGCCGGGTCGGCACACAGATGGCCCACCCAGCAGCCCAGGGCCTGGGGGCAGTCCAGGGCCTGACCGTCTGAGACATACTTAAAGAAATTCAGGAGAAAATGGATCAAAAGTTAGAAGCCCTTACTAGGGAAACACAAAAATCATTGAAAGAAATCCAAGAGAGTATAAAAGCCAACAAGGAGGAAACGCAAAAATCACTTAAAGAAATACAGGAGAACTTTGGTCACCAGGCTGAGGTCATGAAAGAGGAAACACAAAAATCTCTTAAAGAATTACAGGAAAGCACAAACAAGCAAGTGAAGGAGCTAAGCAAAACTATCCAGGATCTAAAATCAGAAGTAGAAACAACTAAGAAAACTCAAAGGGAGACAACTTTGGAGATAGAAAGCCTTGGGAAGAAATCAGGGGACAGAGATGCAAATATCAACAACAGAATACAAGAAATAGAAGAAAGAATCTCAGATGCTGAAGATTCCATAGAAACCATGGACTCAACAGTTAAAAAAATGCAAAATGCAAAAAGCTTGTAACCCAAAATATCCAGGAAATCCAGGACACAATGAGAAGACCAAACCTAAGGATTATAGGCATAGATGAGAGTGAAGATTTACAACTTAAAGGGCCAGCAAATATCTTCAATAAAATTATGGAAGAAAACTTCCCTAACCTAAAGAGAGAGATGCCCATGAATATACAAGAAGCCTACAGAACTCCAAACAGTCTGGACCAGAACAGAAATACTTCCTGTCACATAATAATCAAAACACCAAATGTTCTAAACAAAGAAAGAATATTAAAGGCAGTAAGAGAAAAAGGCCAAGTAACATATAAAGGAAGACCTATCAGAATCACAGCAGACTTTTCACCTGAGACTATGAAGGCTAGAAGGTCCTGGGCAGACTCTAAGACAACACAAATGCCAACTAAAACTATTATATCCAGCAAAACTCTCAATCACCATAGATGGAGAAACTAAGATATTTCACGACAAAACCAAGTTTACCCAATATCTATCCACAAACCCAGCCCTAAAAGGATAATAGGAGGACAACACCAATACAAGGAGGTAAACTTCACCCTGGAAAAAGCAAGATAGTAACCTTTCCTCAAACCCAAAAGAAGTTAACCAATCAAATTTAAAAAATAACGTCAAAAATGATAGGAAGTAACAATCACTATTCCTTAATATCTCTTAACATCAATGGACTTAATGCTCCAATAAAAAGACACAGACTAACTGACTGGATACGTAAACAGGACCCTACATTTTGCTGCTTACAGGAAACACACCTCAGGGTCAAAGACAAACACTACCTTAGAGTAAAAGGCTGGAAGACAATTTTACAAGCAAATGGTCTCAGGAAACAAGCTGGAGTAGCCATTTTAATATCAGATAAAATTGACTTTCAACCCAAAGTCATCAAAAGAGACTCTGAGGGACACTTCTTGCTGGTCAAAGGAAAAATACAACAAGAAGAACTCTCAATCCTGAACATCTGTGCTCCAAATGCAAGGGCACCCTCTTTCATAAAAGAAACTTTATTAAAACTCAAAGCACACATTACACCTAACACAATAATTGTGGGTGGCTTCAACACTGCACTTTCCTCAATGGACCGATCAGGAAAACAGAAACTAAACAAGGACACAATGAAACTAATTGAAGCTTTGGACCAATTAGATTTAACAGATATATATAGAACATTCTATCCTAAAACAAAAGAATATACCTTTTTTTCAGCACCTCATGGTACCTTCTCCAATATCGACCATATAATTGGTCACAAGACAGACCTCAACAAATATAAGAAGATAGAACTAATCCCATGCCTCCTATCTGATCACTATGGAGTAAAAGTGGTTTTCAATAGCAACAGAAACAACAGAAAACCCACATACACGTGGAAATTGAACAATACTCTACTCAATGATACCTTGGTCAAGGAAGAAATAAAGAAAGAAATTAAAGACTTTTTAGAACACAATGAAAATGAAAACACAACATACCCAAATCTATGGGACACAATGAAAGCAGTGCTAAGAGGAAAACTCATAGCCCTGAGTGCCTCCAAAAAGAAAACGGAGAGAGCATACATTACCAGCTTAATGACACACCTGAAAGCCCTAGAACAAAAAGAAGCTATTTCACCCAGGAGGAGTAGAAGGCAGGAAATCATCAAACTCAGGGTCGAAATCAATCAAGTAGAAACAAAGAGAATCATACAAAAAATCAACAAAACCAGGAGCTGGTTCTTTGAGAAAATCAACAAGATAGATAAACCCTTAGCCAGACTGACCAAAGGGCACAGAGAAAGTATCCAAATTAACAAACTTAGAAATGAAAAGGGAGATATAACAACGGAAACTGAGGAAATCCAAAAAATCATCAGATCCTACTACAAGAGCCTGTACTCAACACAACTGGAGAATCTGGAGGAAATGGACAATTTCCTTGACAGATACCAAATACCAAAATTAAATCAGGACCAACTAGACCATCTAAACAGTCCCATAAAGTCTAAAGAAATAGAAGGAGTCATAGAAAGTCTTCCAACCAAAAAAAGCACAGGACCAGATGGTTTCAGTGCAGAATTCTACCAGACCTTCAAAGAAGAGTTAACACCAATACTCTTCAAACTATTCCACAAAATAGAAACAGAAGGAACACTACCCAATTCCTTCTACGAAGCCACAATTACGCTGATACCAAAGCCACACAAAGATCCAACAAAGAAAGAGAACTTCAGACCAATTTCCCTCATGAACATCGATGCAAAAATACTCAATAAAATTCTTGCAAACCGAATCCAAGAACACATCAAAACGATCATCCACCATGGTCAAGTAGGCTTTATCCCGGGAATGCAGGGTTGGTTCAATATACGGAAATCCATCAATACAATCCACTACATAAACAAACTCAAAGAAAAAAAACACATGGTCATTTCATTGGATGCTGAAAAAGCATTTGACAAAATTCAGCATCCTTTCATGCTTAAAGTCTTGGAGAGAACAGGAATTCAAGGCCATACCTAAACATAGTAAAAGCAATATACAGCAAACCGGTAGCCAGCATCAAACTAAATGGAGAGAAACTTGAAGCAATCCCACTGAAATCAGGGACCAGACAAGGCTGCCCCCTTTCTCCTTATCTTTTCAATATTGTACTTGAGGTACTAGCTCGGGCAATTCGACAACATAAGGAGGCCAAAGGGATACAAATTGGAAAGGAAGAAGTCAAACTATCATTATTTGCAGACGACATGATCGTCTACCTAAGTGACCCAAAGAACTCCACTAGAGAGCTCCTACAGCTGATAAACAACTTCAGCAAAGTGGCAGGTTATAAAATCAACTCAAGCAAATCAGTGGCCTTCCTATACTCAAAGGATAAGCAGACTGAGAAAGAAATTAGGGAAATGACCCCCTTCACAATAGCCACAAACAGTATAAAGTATCTTGGGGTGACTCTTACCAAACATGTGAAAGATCTGTATGACAAGAACTTCAAGACTCTGAAGAAGGAAATGGAAGAAGACCTCAAAAAATGGGAAAACGTCCCATGCTCATGGATCGGTAGAATCAATATAGTTAAAATGGCCATTTTGCCAAAAGCAATATACAGATTCAATGCAATACCCATCAAAATACCAACTCAATTCTTCACAGAGTTAGAAAGAGCAATTATCAAATTCATCTGGAACAACAAGAAACCCAGGATAGCTAAAACTATTTTCAGTAACAAAAGAAAATCTGGGGGAATCGGTATCCCTGACCTCAAGCAATACTACAGAGCAATAGTGTTAAAAACTGCATGGTATTGGAACAGTGACAGGCAGGAGGATCAATGGAACAGGATTGAAGATCCAGAAATGAACCCACACACCTATGGCCACTTGATCCTCGACAAAGAGGCTGAAAACATCCAATGGAAAAAAGATAGCCTTTTCAACAAATGGTGCTGGTTCAACTGGAAGTCAGCATGCAGAAGAATGCGAATTGATCCATCCTTGTCTCCTTGTACTAAGCTCAAATCCAAATGGATCAAGGACCTCCACATAAAGCCAGACACTCTGAAGCTAATAGAAAAGAAACTGGGGAAGACCCTTGAGGACATCGGTACAGGGAGAAAGTTTCTGAACAGAACACCAATAGCGTATGCTCTAAGAGCAAGAATGGACAAATGGGACCTCATAAGGTTACAGAGTTTCTGTAAGGCAAAGGACACCATCAAGAGGACAGATCGGCAACCAACAAATTGGGAAAAAATCTTCACCAATCCTACATCAGATAGAGGGCTAATATCCAATATATATAAAGAACTCAAGAAGTTAGACTCCAGAAAACCGAACAACCCTATTAAAAAATGGGGGTACAGAGTTAAACAAAGAATTCTCACCTGAATAACTTCAGATGGTGGAGAAGCATCTTAAAAAATGCTCAACTTCATTAGTCATTAGGGAAATGCAAATCAAAACAACCCTAAGATTTCATCTTACACCAGTCAGAATGGCTAAGATTAAAAATTCAGGAGACAGCAGGTGTTGGAGAGGGTGTGGAGAAAGAGGAACACTCCTCCACTGCTGGTGGGGTTGCAAATTGGTACAACCACTCTGGAAATCAGTCTGGCGGTTCCTCCGAAAATTGGGCACCTCACTTCCAGAAGATCCTGCTATACCACTCCTGGGCATATATCCAGAGGATTCCCCACCATGTAATAAGGATACATGCTCTACTATGTTCATAGCAGCCCTATTTATAATTGCCAGATGCTGGAAAGAACCCAGGTATCCCTCAACAGAAGAGTGGATGCAAAAAATGTGGTATATCTACACAATGGAGTACTATTCAGCCATTAGAAACAATGAATTCATAAAATTCTTAGGCAAATGGATGGAGCTAGAGAACATCATACTAAGTGAGGTAACCCAGACTCAAAAGATGAATCATGGTATGCACTCACTAATAAGTGGATATTAACCTAGAAAACTGAAATACCCAAAACATAATCCACACATCAAATGAGGTACAAGAAGAAAGGAGGAGTGGCCCCTGGTTCTGGAAAGACTCAGTGAAACAGTATTCGGCAAAACCAGAACGGGGAAGTGGGAAGGGGTGGGTGGGAGGACAGGGGAAGAGAAGGGGGCTTACGGGACTTTCGGGGAGTGGGGGGGCTAGAAAAGGGGAAATCATTTGAAATGTAAATAAATTATATCGAATAAAAAAATATAAAAAAATAAAATAATCATGGAGTGTCAATATTTACATTTGTGTTATACTCAGTAGTGGGATGTGTTCTGAGCAATAAATCCTTAGGTGATTTAATCATTTTGAAAGCATCTAAGAGTATATTCAGTCCAACCTGCAAAGTTAAGATCAGTCATTCAGAATCTTCCTGCCGCCATTTGCACCAGGGAGTGGGGAAACTCCACAACCTTCTGTGCGCAGCCTGCCAGGACAGAGTGATCTCCCAGCAGTGCTTTCATTTCTGAGCTCAGAGGAGTAAGGGCATAGGCTTACAGGCCCACTGGAGGAACAAACTCCAGCCAGAGACAACAATACCAACTAGCACAAGAGATAACCAGATGGCAAAAGGCAAATGCAAGAATTCTACCAACAGAAACCAATGCCACATGGCAATATCAGAACCCAGTTCTCCCACCACAGCAAGTCCTGGATACTCCAACATACCAGAAAAGCAAGAGATGGATTTAAAATCATATCTCATGATGCTGATAGAGGGCTTCAAGAAAGACTTAAATATCTCCCTTATAGAAATACAGGAGAATATCAGTCAGCAGGTAAAAGCCCTTAAAGTAAACACAAAAATCCCTTAAATAAACACAGGAGATCATGGGTAAACAGGCAGAACCCCTTAAAGAAGAAAGACAAAAATCCCTTAAAGAATTACAGGAAAACACAAACAATCAAGTGAAGGAACTGAACAAAACCATCCAGGATCTAAAAGTGGAAGTAGAAACAATAAAGAAATCACAAAGTGAGTCATCCCTGGAGATAGAAAACCTTGGAAAGAATTCAGGAGTCATAATGCAAGCATCAACAACAGAATATAAGAGATAGAAGAAAGAACCTCAGGTGCTGAAGATACCATAGAAAACATTGACTCAACAGTCAATGAAAATGCAAAATGCATAAAACTGGTAACCCAAAACATCCAGGAACGCCAGGACACAATGAGAAGACCAAATCTAAGGATTAAAGGTATAGAGGAGAGAAAAGATTTCCAACTTAAGGGGCCAGTAATATCTTCAAAAAATTATAGAACAAAACTTCCTTTACCTAGAGAAAGAGATGCCCGTGAACATACAAGAAACCTTCAGAACTCCAAACAGACTGGACCAGAACAGAAACTCCTTCCAGCACAAAATAATCAAAACACCAAATTCACTAAACAAAGAAAGAATATTAAAAGCAGTAAGGGGAAAAGGGCAAGTAACTTATAAAGGCAGACCTATCAGAATTACACCAGACTTCTCACTAGAGACAATGAAAGCTAGAAGATCCTGGGTAGAACTCATACAGACCCTAAGAGAACACAAATGCCAGCCCAGGCTACTATACACAGCAAAACTCTCAATCATCATAGATGGAGAAATCAAGATATCCCAATGTAAAACCAAATTTACACAATATCTGTCCACAAACCCAGCCCTACAAAGGATAATTGATGGAAAATGCCAGCACATGGAGGGAAACTACACCATAGAAAAAGCAAGAAAGTAATCTTCTTCCAACAAACCCAAAAGAAGATACCCACACAAACATAAAAATAACATCAAAAATAATAGAAAGAAACAATCACTATTCCTTAAATATCTCTTAACAATGGACTCAGCTCTCCAGTAAAAAGATATAGACTAACAGAAATATTTCTCATGTAAATCTTCAATTTTATCAGAAAATGTTTATAATTCCCATTTTAATTAATTTAGTAATTTTTTATGTCTACCATTTTATCTGCATTATTTTTCATGATAATCATCAATTTTAATATGTCTTTCTATATATTTCCTCTATTTTATCAGAAATGTTTTCAATGTAAATCTTTGATTTTTTTCACAAATGTTTCTAATTCCACCTTCAATTAATTTAGAAAGTTTATATTTACCATTTTATATGTAAAATTTTCCATGAAATAGTCAATTTTAACATGTTTGTCTATGTATTTCTTGAATTTTTCCAGAAATATTTTGCATGTAAATCTTTAATTTTATCTGAAAATGTTTATAATTCCACCTTTAATCAACTTAGAATTATCTTTATGCCTATCATTTTATCTGTATAATTTCCATGATAATCTTTAATTTTAACTTATATTTCTATATATCTCTTCTACTTTATCTGAAATATTTTCCATGTAAGTCTTTAATTTTATCATAAAGTGTTTTACTTCCCTTTTCAATAAAAAAAGATCAATCATTCAAACTGACATTGATGTAATAAAGAGAAATTACCAACACAAAATGTATGTTTGGACTCCAGAATGTACAACATATCATACTTCTCTGCAAACATGCTTTTATAAATAGAAAGAACACATTATAAACCAGCAAAAATATAGCATATAGATTTGTGTGCTATTAATAATCATTTATTCTCACTCAAATTCATGTGCTGTGCTCTATGTAATTTTACATACTAAACTTTTATGACTGGTAGTAAAGTAGGTTTGTTACAGCAGGAGCACCTCAAATATTTGAATCATATATTGCACCACAATGATACAATGACTATTAAGTCACTTCATAGTAGAAATTCTTCAGATCTACTACAATCTTATAGGACCATTTTATTTAAATGTATATGTTTGTGAAGCCTGGTGATATTTATGGAGTGTAAAAATCTATGCAATACATGACACCTGAAGAAATATTTCAATTGGTAAATGCATATACTAACATTTACAGGATCCATACAATAAACATATTTTAATGTACCAAGTAGAGCACAGTAGTTTTAAAGCAGATTTGTTCTATCTAAGCATAACTCTTGCTATAGGATGTTACAATGCAGACCAGGATCCAGAGATAATTAGATGTTTGATGCTAATAGACCCCTCTCATTCCATCCTTGTTCACATGCTTCTCTTTTTCCTACATTTGTTCCCCCTCAGTCTTCAAAGTGAAATCTGGTATCATTGTTAATATGTCTGATGGTTCATTGTAAATGAGCTTACCACTCTACCTTCATATCTTGTCCTTCATGTACAATCTAGAATCCAGATAAAATGCATGTTGACTTGCATATTTTTCACTAAAGATTGAGAATCATATTTGTCCATTAGAAATATAAAACAATGTGACCTAGTAAACACTACAAGCAAGGATAAGATTACTTAAGTATTTGCAATATGATCCTGTTTGATAATGAAACTTGTAAGCCTAAACTTTCCTTCTTCTAACTATGCACAGGGCTGCAAACCTCCAGATACCAAGATGGCTACACCTGTTTCTCTGATCCATTAAACTTGGAGATTCTGAGCCTTCCCACTTGACTGTTGTGATGTTTAATCTTGGTTATCAAACTGACTGGTCTGAGAGACACCTAGATTAGTAAAGCACACTTCTAAGTATGTCTGTGAGGGTGTTCAAATAGAAGACTGATGGTGTTTGGAAAATCAATTGAGGGGGAGACACTCACTCTGAATGTTTGTAACACTGTCTAATAGACTGCATAGGATGGGTGAAAGAAAACTGAAGAAGATAAGCCAGTGGATAAAACCCCCTTCTTCCTAATCACACCGCTATCACTCTTTCCCTTGATCATTAGTCCCCCCCCCCCCACTTTTGGCCCTCTCTGCAGGATCATCCAGGGATTTTTCCAGGCCTTCAGCTTCCCACTGGAACTGCACCATTGCTCCCATTTGTTCTGAGGCATTCAGCTTCTGGTACTAATCAGTTGCCAGGTTTCTAGTTCTCCAGCATAAAGAGGAGCACACTGCTTCCAATCTGCCAGACAATATAATAGATAATGAGCGTACTTGTACAATTATATACACACATACATAAATACACATATATCACATATACTCATATGTATGGTGTGTGTTTGTGAATGTGCATGGACTTTCTTGGTTATATTCTCCTATAGAACCTAACACAGCTATGTTTGGTGAAGAGAGGTGATCGTGCCTTCACAATCAAATTCTTTGTTTAGTACTGTACCCCAATTTTAATAGGGTTATTTGGTTCTCTGGAGTCTAACTTTTTGAGTTTTTTATATATATTGGATATTAGCCCTCTCTTGGATGTAGGGTTGGTGAAGATCTTTTCCCAATTTGTTGGTTGCCGTTTTGTCCTATTGACAGCATCCTTTGCTTTACAGAAACTTTGTAATTTTATGAAGACCCATTTGTCAATTCTTGATCTTAGGGCATAGGCTATTGGGGTTCTGTTCAGGAAAATTTTCCCTCTGTCTCTGTGTTCAAGGCTCTTCCCCAGTTTTATTTTTCTATTAATTGCAGTGTGTCTGGTTTTATGTGGAGGTCCTTGATCCACTTGGACTTGAGCTTAGTACAAGGAGATAAGAATGAATCGATTTGCATTCTTCTGCATGCTAGCCACCAGTTGAGCCAGCACCATTTGTTGAAGAGGCTCTTTTCTCCACTGGATGGTTGTAGCTCCTTTGTCAAAGATCAAGTGACCATAGGTGTGTGGGTTCATTTCTGGGTCTTCAATTCTATTTATTTTTAAATAACTGAGCAATACTCCATTGTTTAAATGGACCACACTTTTGTTTATCCATTCTTCTGTTGAGGGATATCCAGGTTGTTTCTAGTTTCTGGCTATTATGAATAGGGCACCAATAAACATGACTGAATAAGTGACCTTGTGTTAGCATCTTTTGGATGTATGCCCAAAAGTACAAAAGAGGAAGCACTCATTCATTGCCGTGGGAATTAGAATATGTGTAGTTACCATGGAAATCAGTATGGCAGTTCCTGAGGAAGTGAGAATTGATTGACCTCACTTTGGGGCACATATCCACCTTATTTCCTGAACACAGGGTATCCTATAGGAGCATATTTATTTGGCATATTTAGTAACTGGCCAGATAACTCCAGAATTCTACCTGTCCCCCCATGTGTGCAACTGGGGATCTGAACCCCGGAACTCACACTTAAAGAATTCATCAGCAGCTACTTCACCCCCAGCTCCTAGACTGCATACATTTTAAGGACAATGTTTATTGGTTTATTTCTGTATTTTAATCTGTATTTGTTTTATATATTTTTGTAATGCTGAGGATTGAACCCAGTGTCTTGTGAATTCTACACAAGTGCTCTACCCCTGGGATGTATTCTTAATACTAACACTATCTACATTTTTTTTATCCACCAGAAGCAAGCTTATCCAGGCAAAATATTAAGTTAAGCTCATTTACTTTGAAAACGAATTAAATGGTCCATGAAGAAGCTATATGCTTCTATTTAAAGGCCAAATGTTTATAATGCATAACGTTGGGAGTGTGAAGGTTACTTATTAAAGACTTGTAGCTTCTGCTTTAATATAATCACAGGTAATTTAAGTCATATACATTTATGTAACTTGGGTTAGTATAAAATATTTAATACCTAATGTAGCACAAGAAGCAACCAATCATCAAGAACACAAGTGACTTCCCTAGTGCTATCTAGCAAACCATTAGCTCTCTGTTAGAATAAATAATAATATATTTGTTTTAGCATTGTGCTTTCATGGTATTAGAGAATTACTACATAATTTATAACAAAAGACTAATTTGTAAATTATAGCTTTTTAGAGTATTCATTATAAACAAGACAAGTTGGTTTAACAAAGTATTTTCACACTTGCTGTTGATTGAAATAAACAGTCATAATTCTTATGTGGTAACATAACAGTCAAGCTAACCATTAGAATGAATGACTGTTATCATTAGACTCATGATTGGAGATACTCTATGGCTGTGGTGCCAAGTTTGTTTTGAATATAGAATGTGTGATTAAAGTACATTGACTTATAATTATCAGTTATAATTATATTCATAAGAAGTTTGAATCTCAAGTCATTACAAGTATGTATTATTCAGAATACAGGTAGTATAGTATTGTATGTGGATTGCATATATAAACTCAATTATACTACTAATATGGTTTGTGTATGAAATGTTCACCACAGGCTGTAATTATAGTCTCGATCCCTAGCCAGTGAAAATATTTGGCAGGTGGTGCTTACTTGGAAGAAATAGGAAGTGAACTTCGGAAGGTTATGACTTGTTCCCAGGGCTTCTTTTCATCTCTAGTATCTGTTAGCCATGAGGGAAAAGTAGGTTACTTCATATCATGTCCCAACTAACATGATGTTTTACTTTAGTTACAGGGGTGACTGGTTATGAGCTGAATACTGTGAAACAGTGAGCTAAGTGAGTATTTCTTCCTTTAAAACTTGTTTATGTAAGATATTTTTAAAAACAACTAAAAGTTAGACTAAAATAATTATATAATTTTATAATAAACTATATTTATGTTATGTGTGTGATTTCTAGCTAAATGATATGGTATTGTTTATATAGTATAAACAATATATAATATATAGCACATTTAATGTGCACATTTTATGTAATAAAATGTTTAAAATTTATATATATATACCCATTGTGAGCTGAAACATGTGTCATAGACCCCAGCAGTTTGCAACACAGTGCACGGAGAGCAGCTGCTTTGCCTAGTGACCAGAAACCAAAGCTCAGAGCTGTGGCCAGCCCGAGAGCCTATCACATTCCGTAATGCTAGTGTGGAAAGGTCAAAACTCAAAACTTGAACTCTGATGTCTGTAAAATGTACATCACTTTCCCACCATTATAAAGCTGAAAACTCATAGCCAGCTTCAATGGAGGCTTGGCAGTTTGTGTCATTTGATTGCATGCAATGTGTTGTCATATTTTATAAACAAAGAGAGGGAAACATTATGACCCTGCCATGGGAGTCAGTGCCACATGTTTTAGAGTGCATTTTACTTAATGCCCCAAAGTCTAATTTGTCTCAGCCTTACAATGGAGGAAGAATAACATCCTATCAGGATGTTTAGAGAATGAAATAAAAGGTTGTATACACAATGCCTACTGGGATGGCTAGCATTGACTGTATTAAGTGTGTGGTAGAGGAAGAGACTGGGGCAGCAATTAGTAGTACACTTATGATCATGGAGAGAGTCCCGGACATTGTACCAGTTCTGGTGGTCACACAGAACTACTTTAGAAAAATAATGAGTTTCAAAGGCAAATAATGCCTAAAAACATTCTAAAGCCATCTAAGTTTTATAATTAAGCATTGCTCTGGTTGCCTTTTGAATCACTCATAGTGTTAAGACTTTAAGAGAGCAAAAATGTTCTCTCTATAGGAGAGGGGAGTTGTGGACACATCAGTTTTAGAATGTAGTTTGTGATTGCCTGGTTCTAAGTAAATACTCTGTGTGGTGGGAGAATACTCACTTTAAATTACACTTCAGTTTTTAAAAGTTCAGCTCAAGGGTTGATATTAACAAGTACAATATGTGGAGTTTGGTTACACTAGAAGAAAGAATCCCAAGCATGACTAATTACTTAGTGACCAAGACAGAAAAAATTAATTTATGCTTAAAATCTAGCCCTTAAGATATCTGGTCAGTTATACAGAAAACTATGGAGGCAACAAGTTAGCCAGGCTCCCATCCAATTGTGTCTGCTAATTTCAGCTCAAGACTCTTCCTGGTTGTAGTGTAACTACAAGTAATATTCAAAAACATAATTGTAGGAAATAATGGCATGTTAGTCTTTGTTGTTATGGGAGAGAAGAGGGTGTACAAAGATGACACTTAAGGATCTTGCTTTTGACCTTGACTCAGGCTAGAATCAAGAAAAAATAACCACCACTGTGGGAATGCGAATCTTCTTGATTTGGACAAACATATTTGTTATATGCCAAAGAAACTGTTTATGGTATCTTGACAGTATGATTGTTCAAGACTCAGTCAACAGTTACAAGAATTACGAACAAAGTTAAAATGTGTTCACAGATGTTGTTCTTTTATTTGTGGCACATGGACTATGCATTTGGGAAGATATATAATAGGAGTTCTTAACATCATTAGACATAGAGAGAAAAATGCTGGAAATTATTTTTATTAATCAATAAAAAATGATTCCAGAGAATCTTATTGGCCACTTCAAGTGGTGAATACCTATCCATCCATTTGGATCAGATGAAGGTCTATAGGGATAAAGTAAATGGGATCTCAGGACTGCAGCTGCATCTGATTGTGAAGGCACGATCACCTCTCTTCACCAAACATAGCTGTGTTAGGTTCTATAGGAGAATATAACCAAGAAAGTCCATGCACATTCACAAACACACACCATACATATGAGTATATGTGATATATGTGTATTTATGTATGTGTGTATATAATTGTACAAGTACACTCATTATCTATTATATTGTCTGGCAGATTGGAAGCAGTGTGCTCCTCTTTATCCTGGAGAACTAGAAACCTGGCAACTGATTAGTACCAGAAGCTGAATGCCTCAGAACAAATGGGAGCAATGGTGCAGTTCCAGTGGGAAGCTGAAGGCCTGGAAAAATCCCTGGATGATTCTGCAGAGAGGGCCAAAAGTGGGGGGGGGGGGACTAATGATCAAGGGAAAGAGTGATAGCGGTGTGATTAGGAAGAAGGGGGTTTTATCCACTGGCTTATCTTCTTCAGTTTTCTTTCACCCATCCTATGCAGTCTATTAGACAGTGTTACAAACATTCAGAGTGAGTGTCTCCCCCTCAATTGATTTTCCAGACACCATCAGTCTTCTATTTGAACACCCTCACAGACATACTTAGAAGTGTGCTTTACTAATCTAGGTGTCTCTCAGACCAGTCAGTTTGATAACCAAGATTAAACATCACAACAGTCAAGTGGGAAGGCTCAGAATCTCCAAGTTTAATGGATCAGAGAAACAGGTGTAGCCATCTTGGTATCTGGAGGTTTGCAGCCCTGTGCATAGTTAGAAGAAGGAAAGTTTAGGCTTACAAGTTTCATTATCAAACAGGATCGTATGGCAAATACTTAAGTAATCTTATCCTTGCTTGTAGTGTTTACTAGGTCACATTGTTTCATATTTCTAGTGGACAAATATGATTCTCAATCTTTAGTGAAAAATATGCAAGTCAACATGCATTTTATCTGGATTCTAGATTGTACATGAAGGACAAGATATGAAGGTAGAGTGGTAAGCTCATTTACAATGAACCATCAGACATATTAACAATACCAGATTTCACTTTGAAGACTGAGGGGGAACAAATGTAGGAAAAAGAGAAGCATGTGAACAAGGATGGAATGAGAGGGGTCTATTAGCATCAAACATCTAATTATCTCTGGATCCTGGTCTGCATTGTAACATCCTATGGCAAGAGTTATGCTTGGATAGAACAAATCTGCTTTAAAACTACTGTGCTCTACTTGGTACATTAAGATATGTTTATTGTATGGATCCTGTAAATGTTAGTATATGCATTTACCAATTGAAATATTTCTTCAGGTGCCATGTATTGCATAGATTTTTACACTCCATAAATATCACCAGGCTTCACAAACATATACATTTAAATAAAATGGTCCTATAAGATTGTAGTAGATCTGAAGAATTTCTACTATGAAGTGACTTAATAGTCATTGTATCATTGTGGTGCAATATATGATTCAAATATTTGAGGTGCTCCTGCTGTAACAAACCTACTTTACTACCAGTCATAAAAGTTTAGTATGTAAAATTACATAGAGCACAGCACATGAATTTGAGTGAGAATAAATGATTATTAATAGCACACAAATGTATATGCTATATTTTTGCTGGTTTATAATGTGTTCTTTCTATTTATAAAAGCATGTTTGCAGAGAAGTATGATATGTTGTACATTCTGGAGTCCAAACATACATTTTGTGTTGGTAATTTCTCTTTATTACATCAATGTCAGTTTGAAAGATTGATCTTTTTTTTATTGAAAAGGGAAGTAAAACACTTTATGATAAAATTAAAGACTTACATGGAAAATATTTCAGATAAAGTAGAAGAGATATATAGAAATATAAGTTAAAATTAAAGATTATCATGGAAATTATACAGATAAAATGATAGGCATAAAGATAATTCTAAGTTGATTAAAGGTGGAATTATAAACATTTTCAGATAAAATTAAAGATTTACATGCAAAATATTTCTGGAAAAATTCAAGAAATACATAGACAAACATGTTAAAATTGACTATTTCATGGAAAATTTTACATATAAAATGGTAAATATAAACTTTCTAAATTAATTGAAGGTGGAATTAGAAACATTTGTGAAAAAAATCAAAGATTTACATTGAAAACATTTCTGATAAAATAGAGGAAATATATAGAAAGACATATTAAAATTGATGATTATCATGAAAAATAATGCAGATAAAATGGTAGACATAAAAAATTACTAAATTAATTAAAATGGGAATTATAAACATTTTCTGATAAAATTGAAGATTTACATGAGAAATACTTCTGTTAGTCTATATCTTTTTACTGGAGAGCTGAGTCCATTGTTGTTAAGAGATATTTAAGGAATAGTGATTGTTTCTTTCTATTATTTTTGATGTTATTTTTATGTTTGTGTGGGTATCTTCTTTTGGGTTTGTTGGAAGAAGATTACTTTCTTGCTTTTTCTATGGTGTAGTTTCCCTCCATGTGCTGGCATTTTCCATCAATTATCCTTTGTAGGGCTGGGTTTTTGGACAGATATTGTGTAAATTTGGTTTTACATTGGGATATCTTGATTTCTCCATCTATGATGATTGAGAGTTTTGCTGTGTATAGTAGCCTGGGCTGGCATTTGTGTTCTCTTAGGGTCTGTATGAGTTCTACCCAGGATCTTCTAGCTTTCATTGTCTCTAGTGAGAAGTCTGGTGTAATTCTGATAGGTCTGCCTTTATAAGTTACTTGCCTTTTCCCCCTTACTGCTTTTAATATTCTTTCTTTGTTTAGTGAATTTGGTGTTTTGATTATTTTGTGCTGGAAAGAGTTTCTGTTCTGGTCCAGTCTGTTTGGAGTTCTGAAGGCTTCTTGTATGTTCATGGGCATCTCTTTCTCTAGGTTAGGGAAGTTTTGTTCTATAATTTTTTGAAGATATTTACTGGCCCCTTAAGTTGGAAATCTTTTCTCTCCTCTATACCTATAATCCTTAGATTTGGTCTTCTCATTGTGTCCTGGCGTTCCTGGATGTTTTGGGTTACCAGTTTTATGCATTTTGCATTTTCATTGACTGTTGAGTCAATGTTTTCTATGGTATCTTCAGCACCTGAGGTTCTTTCTTCTATCTCTTATATTCTGTTGTTGATGCTTGCATCTATGACTCCTGAATCCTTTCCAAGGTTTTCTATCTCCAGGGATGACTCACTTTGTGATTTCTTTATTGTTTCTACTTCCACTTTTAGATCCTGGATGGTTTTGTTCAGTTCCTTCACTTGATTGTTTGTGTTTTCCTGTAATTCTTTAAGGGATTTTTGTCTTTCTTCTTTAAGGGGTTCTGCCTGTTTACCCATGATCTCCTGTGTTTATTTAAGGGATTTTTGTGTTTACTTTAAGGGCTTTTACCTGCTGACTGATATTCTCCTGTATTTCTATAAGGGAGATATTTAAGTCTTTCTTGAAGCCCTCTATCAGCATCATGAGATATGATTTTAAATCCATCTCTTGCTTTTCTGGTATGTTGGAGTATCCAGGACTTGCTGTGGTGGGAGAACTGGGTTTTGATATTGCCATGTGGCATTGGTTTCTGTTGGTAGAATTCTTGCATTTGCCTTTTGCCATCTGGTTATCTCTTGTGCTAGTTGGTATTGTTGTCTCTGGCTGGAGTTTGTTCCTCCAGTGGGCCTGTAAGCCTATGTCCTTACTCCTCTGAGCTCAGAAATGAAAGCACTGCTGGGAGATCACTCTGTCCTGGCAGGCTGCGCACAGAAGGTTGTGGAGTTTCCCCACTCCCTGGTGCAAATGGTGGCAGGAAGACTCTGAATGACTGATCTTAACTTTGCAGGTTGGACTGAATATACTCTTAGATGCTTTCAAAATGATTAAATCACCTAAGGATTTATTGCTCAGAACACATCCCACTACTGAGTGTAACACAAATGTAAATATTGACACTCCATGATTATTTATTGAATGTTGAGCATGGTTTCATTTATATTGTTTAGTAGGTTCTGGTTCAAAGTTGAAAATATTAATGATTTTGCAAACCCCCAAAAGCAGCTTTTAGTGAATAGTATGTTGGTGTTATTTGGTACACATTGCTATAAATTATTTTTTCAATTATAATATAGTACTCTGTTCTCTATTAAGTATCTTGAAAATCAGGCATAGTGGCTTATGCCTGTAATTCTAGCACTTGGAAGGCTGAATAAGGAAGGTTCCTGAAAGTTTAAAGCCAGGCTGGGCTACAAAATATGATGACCTGTCTCAGTAAATAAATTACAGATGGACCATGCCCAGTAATACCCCCCATCCGGTCATTATGAATCCCAGGCTAGTAGAGAAAGCCTGAGATAGCTCCCAGCCTTGTGACAGAAAGGCCAAAGCGGGCAGTCCATACCTGAGACAACCTTGCCTGGTGCCACATGGTACTGGCAGGGCATAGCACTCCTCAGAAGACCCTAGATACCTAGAGCTGCCACTTTGATGAGCAAGTAACTGGTGGAGAGATGGAGGAGAGGGAGAGGCAGAGGCATGTGTACACAATGAAGAGAGGTTGAATTGGAGACTCCAGGGTAGAGAGAACAGCCTGGTATGAGTGGCCAGAGATGCCACCTGGGAAATAATGAAGTCCTGTCTTGTGCTACCACTGAGGGCCATGTCTGGGTCAGAGGACCTGCAGTAGTGGGAGTCTGTCACCCCGAAGGCTAGGTGGGTGTCTACACTTTGGGTTGTTACCTGGGGCAAGGTTGATATCTGAGGGCTGTGCAGAGATGGCCCATCCATTTGCATGGGCATCATGAGAGAGCTATCCCAGAAGGCATGAGAGGAGGAGAGCTGGCACTGCCCCTTGTCAGCTGCAGTATTCATGAATTCAGGCCCCATACCTTGCTGAGGAAGTACAATGGAGTTGGTTCCAGGTTATGGTGGCTGTGGGTAAGCCAGCCCTGAGGGAGTGAATGCTAGAGAGCTGACAGTTGGACTTCTGTGTAGTGGTATGGGTAAGGGAGAGGGAGAAATGACCCCCATCCCCTGCTTTACCTCTAGCTACCTGTGGTGAGCAAGAGAGCTGTCCCCAGGGTTGTGATAGCAGGAGAGCTGGCCCTGCCCCTCATTACCTGTATCACTTGGGATACAGTACTTCACCTGGGCAGCACAACAGAGCTGGCCCTGCTGGTGTGGGTACAGGTGAGCTGGCCTGGAGGGCACGAGATGAGGAGAGCTGGCTCTGTCCTCTGCTGGCTGTGGCATGGGGTGAGCTATCCAGGGCAGTGCTAGAGAGCCTCTCTTAGTGGTGTGGGTGTTCAAGAGTTGGCAGGATAACCAGCTTAGCTATCACCCAGGCCCAGATCCAGAGTTGGCCCATCCCAACATCTATACCATCAATGAACTGCTGGAGCATATGAAGGGACTGGTCCTACTATTCCAAAAAATATAAGATCTTCATGACACAGGACAACAGCAGGATATCTGAGAGGAGTCTCTGTATTGATTGTGTAGTAGAAACTAGAGGAGGATCCAGTTTTGATTGTGTAGTAGAAACTAGAGGCCCTGAACCAAACCACTGACTCATTGTAATGAACATATGAAAGAAAAGAAGTGTGGATAAAAGGGTATACATTGGGACACACTGTCACACATGAAAACTTCCACAACAAGAATTTTTTCTTTTGGTGAGAAGATAAGAAAGGACAGAGAAATGATTAGGATTGAGGTACAAGATGTGAAATTCACAAAGAATCAATAATAAGTTTTAAAAACTAAATAGATAAAAAGGACATCGGCTCTTTTTTCTTTCATTATGCAATTATAAAATGCATTTTAAAGGTTATATATACCAATCAAGTTTCCAAAATATTGCAGGAATTTGTGTCTTTATTTTGTGTTTTATATAAATTATAAATAAACATTAAGTGTTGTCTAGAATATTTATTTTTCCAATTAAATGTAAAATTTCTAGGCAGTATTATAATATTAGTACTTGGGAAGTGAGGCAGGAGGGTCCACAGACTTGAGGCTGGCCTCAGTTACAGGATGACTATTTTCTAGTCTGGAATGCAGAGTTAGACCTGTTTCAAAATACAAACAGAAAAACTTTTGCAAAGCATAATTGTGTATACCAAGAACCCCAACACTCTGGCCTCCAGGCATATATCCACACATGGAAGCACACCCACGTGCACATGTGCACACCCAAATGCACACCACACACAAAAAAAATTAAAAAAACACCCCTAATCTATATAAGATTATCTTCTACAAGGTTAAAGAGTACCCTGGGCTACATAGTGAGACCCTGTCTGAAAACAAACTACCTAAACTTCAAATAAGCCCTGCTCCCAAAGATAAACTATCTAGAGAACTATGTTTCTTACACCCTAACTTCCTCATGAGCACACAGAAGGCCAACCCCTGTTTCTATCTATGCACTTACCACAAAATCAGACTCTTGTCTCTTCTACCAGTTATTTCTAATCCACATCCTAAGGATCCATTAGTGAGATTAGATGTACTTTATGATTGGTAAGGCTGGGAAGGTTTGCCACATGTTTTACAGACTGTACACAGGAGTAACTTGTGCACTGTAACCAAATATAAAAGGCTATAGCAACTGAAAATATATGTAGAGACCTCTAAAGAGCTGAAGATGCTGTTATAGATGTGTTAAATAGTTTTTTAAAGGCACTGTTTATTCTCTTATGATGTAAAGAGAACAATATACTATAAAATGAAGCTTCAACTTTCATAGTTTTTCAGTTAAAGATGTTTTTCTGTATCTAGAAAACAAAATATTTTAACTCCATAATTTCTCTGTAGAAAATGACTGTGGGATATAGTATGACCTTGTATGTATATGCCTTTCTGTATGGCCTTGGTTAAGAATATGCTAATGGCAAGATTTATATTTATTTTATCTAACATTTAGTTTGACTATCTTACCTTCATATGAAGACATAGGTAAAACCGTTAATTATAATGGAAAAATCAAATGATTTTTATTTGCCCTGGAGACCTCTGCTTGATTTCTAGAAAGCAAAGATCTTACCTCTAAGTATGACTTTTGAAAGAGAGCCACAGAAAGGACTAGTCCCTAGGTCTAAAACGTATACATAATAGATTATTTAAGCAAATGTATCAAGACAAGGTGAGTGAACCCCGATTCTCTAAGGAAGGAGATGAAATTATCAGAAACATGGAAAAATAATGCAATAGTTACTTTTGTTTGGATGTCATGGGATCTGCACAGACAGAAGAATACTGACATAATGCTTCACAGAGTTTTCAAGTCAGCCAAGAATCTTATGACAATCCTAGTTCTGGTTCTTGGACACCATTAGACCTTGGGTGAAGAACTGGGTGGAAGAAATTCCCTGGGTTTTCTTCAGCTTGCTTTCCCTCCTTCTCCTCTCAGCTATTTTTAAAAGCACTCAGCCCAAACTAGGTCAGAGCGCACTGAGATGCTGAAAGGTCAGGGTAAAGGACAGACTTTGCAAAGCTTTGCTGTGGAGGTGTAAACTGCAAAGAACATTATTGTTCACTCCCAGGTTAGCCTAAGATTGTTCATAGGCTGAAATAGAAATATGCTAATTGGAGACATGGATTTCTCTGAGTCTTTTCCAGTCTGACATGCCTTTGTTAGAAATTGATGGCTGAGAAGTTGAATTTTCAACTCAACTACACCTTTATCATTTTCAGCATGTCTCCCAGTAATTCAATAGCAAGCTAAACTATTTGTTGGGCTGAAAGCAAAAAAATAGGATAATTCAATAGCAATGAGATGATTTCTTTCTGACTTATCAAATGATTTCTTCCCATGTAATTAAGTGGTTTCTTATTGCTCTCAAACATATGAATGTCTCATGTAACTGCTGTCAGGACCCAGCACAGCACCGGAAAGACAGGGGCATCTGGACATACTCATCCCATGCACAGTCTTCTGTTTTAACTGCCTTTTCATTGCTTTATTTTTTATTAATTATTTTATTTATTTACATTTCAAATGTTGTCCCCCTGCCTTGTCTGCCCTCCACAAACTCTCCACCTAATCCCCCACTCTTGCCTCACCTCTCTAGCCTCCCCCTTCTTTTTTAGAATTATTTGATTACATTTTTGTTTGTTTTTTATTTTTATTTTTATTGGATATTTTCGTTATTTCAAATCTTTTCCTCTTTCCAGGTCTCTTCTTTGGAAACCCCCTATCCCAATGCCTCTCTCCCTGCCTCTATGAGGGTGCTCCCCCACCTACCCAGCTACTCCCTTCTCTACACTAGGGCATTAAACACCCTCAGGCCCAAGGGCTTCACCTCCCACTGATGTCCAACAAGGCCATCCTCTGCTACATATGCGGCCAGAGCCATGGGTCCCTCCATGCGTCCTTTTGGGTTGGTGGTCCAGTCCCCAGGAACTCCAAGGCATCTGCTCAGTTGACACTGGTGCTTCCCTCCATGGGGATGCAAACCCCCTCAGCTCCTTCAGTTCCTTCACCAACTTCTTCATCAAGGACCCCCACTCAGTGTAATGGTTGGCTGCAAGCATCTGCCTCTGTATTTGTCAGGCTCTGGCAGAGCCTTTCAAGAGACGGCCATATCAGGCTCCAGTCAGCAAGCACTTCTCAGAATCCACAATAGTGTCCGGGTTTGGTGACTGTATGGATCCCCAGGTAGGACAATCTCTAAATGTCCTTTTCTTTAGTCTTTGTTCCATACTTCATCTCCATATTTCCTCCTGTGAGTATTTTCTTCCCCCTTCTAAGAAGCACTGAAGCATCCACACTTTGGTCTTCCATCTTCTTGGGCTTCATATGGTCTGTGATTGAATCTTGGGTATTTTGAACTTTTGGGCTAATATTCACTTATCAGTGAGTACCTAGATTGTGTTCTTTTGTGATTGAGTTACCTTACTTAGGATGAAAATTTCAAGTTCCATCCATTTGCCTGTGATTTTCATGAAGTCATTGTTTTTAATAGCTGAGTAGTATTCCAGTGTGTAAATGTACCATATTTTCTGTATTCATTCTTCTGTTGAAGGACATCTGGGTTGCTTCCAGCTTCTGGCTATTATAAATAAGGCTGATATGACCATAGTGGAGCATGTGTCCTTATTACATATTAGAGTGGTTATTTGTTTATGTTTCAAATGATATCCCCCTTCCCCACTTTCCACTACAAACCTCCCATCCCACTTCTCTCCCCCTTGCCTCTATGAGGGTGCTCCTCCTCCTGCCTCCTCTAGCATCCCCCTATGCCAGGGCATCAAGCCTCCACAGGATCAAGGGCTTCCCCTCCCACTGATGCCAGATAAGGCCATCCTCTGATACATATGTTGTTGGAGCCATAGATCCCTCCAGGTATACTCTTTGTTTGGTGGTTTCGTCCCTGGCAGCTCTGGGTGGTCTGATTAATTGATACTGTTCTTCCCATGGAGTTGCCATCCCCTTTAGCTCCTTCAGTCCCTCCCCTAGCTCTTCATTGCAGTCCTCAGGCTCAGCCCATGGTTGGCTGTGAGAATCTGTATCTGTGATTAGTCAGGTGCTGACATAACCTCTCAGGGGACAGCTATACCAGGCTCCTGTCAGCAATTTCTTCTTGGCTTCAGCAATAGTGTGTGGGATTTGGTGTCTGCAGATGGGATGGGCCATCTCTCGATGGTTTCTGCTTCATTTTTTTGTCTCTGTCTTTCCTTTAAACAGGAAAAATTCTGGGTTAAAAATTTTGATATGGGGGGTGGCCCTATCCCTCAACTGGAGGTCTTGCCTATCTACTGGAGGGGTATTTCAGCTAATGTTCTGCCTGTTGGGTCCTGGGAGCCTCTTCCCTATCTAGTGGCTACCCCAGTTCCCCATCCCCCACTGCTACATATTTCTATTCAATTGTAAACAATATGCCCCACTGCAGGACCCACCCTGCCCTTAAATCTACAGCTCAGACTTCACATGTGGTTTGCATTTTCATTTCCTGAAGAGCATTTGTTTTGAGGTTCCCATGCTGTTGACTTACTCAGAGAGCCTTTGCATAACAGCTTGACAGGAGGTCTCTGGTAAACAAACTGCCACTGAAACCTTTATTCAATTATCATTAAGGTTCGGGGATGAGTTGATTAACTCTATTTTCATTTGCCATGAGCATTTGATAAACTACATAATCAAAATCTAAAGGACTCAAAACAAAGAAAAAAAATGCATATGATGTCCAACAATCCTTGAATAACTGTAACAAAATTAACATGGACACAATGACACGTCATACATACTTGCGAAGAAATTAAGGCATATGTATGTAAGTTAACAGATTGATAACTTTAATGTATGTAATTTAACAGAGCAGTAACTTTAATATCATGGAAGAATGGATTTAAATCACTATTGCAAGAGATGACAATGGACTGAGTTTTTAGAAACTCATCACTGTTGTGTTCCTGTGAGGGAGCATTTGAAAATGCTACAGGAACAGTGAAATCTCCCTGGTAATTCTTGACACATTGTAGAGTCCAGCTCATACATTCTAACAGCAGGTTTCCTGGAAGGAGAGATGGGTAAGGAACGGGTTGCAAAAGAAAACACATGGAGAGACACAAAAACACATGGCCTCTGGTTCAAGTCTCCATCTTTAATGCCTCTCTCCCAAGATACAAAGGCAGGCCAAGCCCCTCCCCTGAAGGCTGGAAACCAGTTCTTCTTGTTATTAGGAGGCGGGAGGATCAGGTTGCTGGCTGCTATTCCTGAGAACAGTGGGCAGGAGGAGGTCACAACACATGAACCTAACACTTGGAGAACAGAAAATAGTAATTTACCAGACAAACACCCCCAAAGGTAGTAGTTTCATCCTGTCTTTGGCCAGACCCCAAAAATAATGTCCTTGGTTTTATCCTAGTCAGGAATGCCAGAAAGGAGTTCTGCTTTCTTGCCATCCCAGTCTTCTCCTAAATGAGCATCCCTAAATGGAACTCTGTGCAAGGGTATGATCAAATGTCAGGCTGGATACAGACTAGCTTTGAAACATTTTTTGGATATTCATAATAGAAATGTGCTCTGTCTATTCTCTCACTTCAACCTATCTCCTAAATGATTTTCCATCTCCCCTCCTAAGGGTGAATGTTAGATAGACACAGACACTTGGGGATTGGTAGCCCTGGAGGCCAATGAGGGTGGATATCTCCTTCTTTGTCATCTTTTAACCCCACCATTCATTTCCTTAGCAGCACTAGAAAGGAATGCACCATGCACACCTACATCATGCCTACTCCTCCTTAGACCTTACATCAAAAGCACACAGTTCCTCTGACCCCTGCTTAGGGACATGCCCACTTTGATCCCCTCCAAAGACTGGAATAATACATAAAATTGTCCGTTCCTTCAAGGGTTAATCCACCTGGGCCTTTCATTTTCCTGGCTGGAACTCACTATTTCTCTCTTTCCATCCTCTGCCTCCTCTCCTCTTCCTCTCCTCTCCTCTCCTCTCCTCTCCTCTCCTCTTCCTCTCCTCTCCTCTCCTCTCCTCTCCTCTCCTCTCCTCTCCTCTCTCCTCTCCTCTCCTCTCTCTCCTCTCCTCTTCTCTTCTCTTCTCTTCTCTTCTCTTCCACTCCCCTAGCTCCTTACCCCTTTCCTTTATCCCCATTTCCACTCTTCCTTCCATCCTTCTTTCCTTCAGACACTGTCCCCAAACCTTAATCTTTTCCAAAGACACTTTGGGCTTTTTCACTTTCTCTTAAGCCCCACCTCCCTTTTGGCGTACAACTGTTTGCAGCCTCCATGATGGTTTTAGTGGACACTGGCCTTCTCTCTTCTCCTTTCCATATTCTTCCTCACAGAAGCTGACAAGATTTATACCTCCCAAACTCCAGTTAAGTTGGAGCTTCCTTGGGCCTTCCTTCTCTTTTGAATTCTTTTATCAACAATACTGACTGAACAGAAAAAAGAAAATCCTGGTTTCCCAGATTATAGCTTCAGGTTTAGGTGTTAAATCCCATTAGTTGTTGAGAATCCTCACATGTTGAACTTGGCCTGTTCTCTCAAATGATGCCCCCCCCTAAAAAAATAAGACTACATGAGAGGTTTGTATCAATCAATGTGAACTTCATACTACTGTTAGTGAGATAGCTTAGAGTAAACTGTGATCATATTTTTTTGAGGAACAAACATTAAAAGGCATCTTTGGATTAAGATTAATTCTAAGGACTATAGGAAAAATGGATTATAGTGTTATTTTCTTTGTTATTTATAGTAAGTTTAGGGAACATGACTTGGGCGATTCACTGGAATATATAGAGACTGTTGTATTTACAATGCATCTCAAGACCTGTTGTGAGAATAAGATTTATGACTAGTTATTTCTTATGTATAAGGCATAAGTTAATGGAAAAACAATTGAAGCACACAGAAGATAATGAATGAGTGATGGCCAACTATAAGCAGACTTCCATCTTTTTAAAATAAGAATTGCATTCGGGGAAACTGGACAGGTAGCTCATTGGTTAAGAGCCCTGGCTGTTCTTTCATGGACCAAGGTCCAATTCTCTATACCTGCAATGTGGCTCTCACATTGTCTATAGCTCAAGTTCCAGGAGATCCAAGGCTTTTGGACAGGGTCTATGCATGTAAATGGTATGTTGACACATGTGCAGGCAAAATATCCATGCACATAAAATAATTTAAAAAAATTAGCAGGCAGTAGTGGGCATACCTTTAATCCCAGTACCCAAGAGGCAGAAACAGGCAGATCTCAGTGAGTTTCCAGCCAGCCTGGTCTACAAAGTGAGTTCTAGGACAGCCAGGGGCTACACAGAAAAATCCTGTCAAAAACAAACATACAATAAACCAAAAACCAACCAACCAAACACACAAACAAATAAAAAGAAACAAAATCAGAATTGCATTTATATTAAAAACCATAACACAAAAGAACACATTTCATAAACATCT